>NC_044984.1:88677180-88926093 GCF_008728515.1 Papio anubis | reverse complement strand
GAGTAGCTGGGACTACAGGCGCCCGCCACCTCGCCCGGCTAGTTTTTTGTATTTTTTAGTAGAGACGGGGTTTCACCGTGTTAGCCAGGATGGTCTCGATCTCCTGACCTTGTGATCCGCCCGCCTTGGCCTCCTAAAGTGCTGAGATTACGGGCATGAGCCACTGCACCCAGCAAGTATATGTTTTAATCAAAAGCTTACTGGAGTTTTGATTGGGACGTTTGCAAATTTTCAACATGAAAATCTTGCATATATTCTATTAGATTTATCTTAATGTATTTCATGGCATTTGGTGCTATTAGTATTTTTGAAAATTTTAATTTTTAATTGTTCATTGCCAATATGCAGAAAAACCACTTTTTTATTTTTTACTATGACAGCTTTGCTCACTGCAAGCTCCGCCTCCCGGGTTTACGCCATTCTCCTGCCTCAGCCTCCCGAGTAGCTGGGACTACAGGCGCCCGCCACCTCGCCCGGCTAGTTTTTTGTATTTTTTAGTAGAGACGGGGTTTCACTGGGTTAGCCAGGATGGTCTCGATCTGCTGACCTCGTGATCCACCCGTCTCGGCCTCCCAAAGTGCTGGGATTACAGGCTTGAGCCACCGCGCCCGGCCCAAAGTAAAATTTTAAATTTGTAATAGGTTTTGCCAATGTACTCCTCATGTAACTGCCTAATGGGTTCTTCCTGCCTGCTGCACAAACAAAATCAACCCCCTGAGACCATGGCATTGCAGTAAAGAAAGCATTTGATTGATGTGAGGCTGGTTATGCTACATGGGAGATGGAGTTGTAACTCCAATCAGTCTCCCTAAAGGCTCAGAGGTTAGGAGTCTTTCAAAGATAGTTTGGTGGGCAGAGGGCTAGGGTAGGAGGCATGCTGATTGGTTGAGGATGTCAACATGCGGTGTGGAAAATGGTCCTCGTTCTCTGAGTCTGCTTCTGGGTGGGGCCACAGGACTGGTTGAGTCACAAGTCCAGATGGGGCCATCCAGTTGTCAGAAATGCAAAAAACTGAAAAGACATTTCAAAAGACCAATCTTAGGTCTACAATAGTGATGTTATCTTCAAGAGTAATTGAAAAAGTTGCAAATCTCATGACCGTCAGAGTAATGGCTGGTAATTATTTAGAATTCAGGCCCGTCTCATCCTTCTAACTTGGTGACCTTTCATTAGTTTTACAAGGGCAGTTTAGTTTTGGGGAAGGGTTATTATTATTTAAACTATAAACTAAATTTCTCCCAAAGAAAAATTTCCAGAAATGAGCAAAGACAGCCAGTCCATGAGGCTAGAAGCAAGATGGAGTCAGCCATGTTAGATTTCTCTTATGTCATACTTTTGCAAAGGCGTTTTCACTTAAAAAGATCTTACCAATTTACACTCCCACTAGCCATATATGAAAAACTGTGTCATTACACCTTAGACAATACTGAAACTTTAATTTTTAAATATTTGCAATTTTAATATTTGTCAAATGATAAGGTGAAAAAGTTATTTCATTTTACTTTGCATTGTTTGCCTACTAGAGAAATTGTATTGTTTTAATGTTTTCTTGGTGTTTGTATTTCTTCTTACATAAAATATCTTTTCATATAAAATGTCTTTTCATATAAAGTTGTGGTATTTGTAGACCCAAGGTTGGAGGCATGAGAGTGGAGCATCAGGTAATAAGAGTTTTCATACAGAGTAAATAGGGATGGTTCTGTGCAGAAGAAGAAAACAAAATTAACTCTGGAGATGTTATTTCGATTTCACTAAGTCTCTTTCACTCCAATTGAATGTGTCAGAGGTGTTTGAACCAGAGCAACTTACTCCATCTTGAATAGGGGCTGGGTAAAGTGAGGATGACACCTACTGGGCTGCATTCCCAGGAGGTTAGGCATTCCTTTTTTTGTTTTTTTTGTTTTTTTTTTTTTGAGACAGAGTCTCGATCTGTTGCCAGGTTGGAGTGCAGTGGCATGATCTTGGCTCACTGCAACCTCCGCCTCCCGGGTTCAAGTGATTCCCCTGCCTCAGCCTCCTGGGTAGCTGGGATTATAGGCGCATACCACTATGCCTGGCTAATTTTTGTATTTTTAGTAGAGATGGGTTTTCCCCATGTTGGTCAGGCTGGTCTTGAACTCCTGGCCTCATAATCTGCCTGCCTCGGCCTCCCAAAGTGTTAGGATTACAGGCACGAGACACTGCACCCGCCAAGGTTAGGCATTCTTAGTCACAGGATGAGATAGGGAGGTCAGCACAAGATACAGGTCATAAAGACCTTGCAGATAAAACAGGTTGTGGTAAAGAAGCCAGCCAAAACACACCAAAGCCAAGAGGATGACAAAAGTGACCTCTGGTCATCCTTACTGCTCATTATATGCTAATTGTAATGCATTAGCATGCTAAAAGACACTCCTGGCACTGCCATGACAGTTTACAGATGCCATGGCAATGCCGAGAAGTTACCCTATATAGTCTACAAAGGGGAGGAATCCTCAGCTCTGGGAATTGCCCATCCTTTTCCCGGAAAACTCATGAATAATCCACCCCTTGTTTAGTATATAATCAAGAAATAACTATAAGGGTACTTAGTTAAGCAGCCCATGTTGCTGCTCTGCCTGTGGAGTAGCCATTTTTTTTATTCCTTTACTTTCTTAATAGACTTGCTTTTGCTTTACTCTATGGACTCACCCTGAATTCTTTCTTGCGTGAAGTCCAAGAACCCTCTCTTGGGGTCTGGGTTGGAACTCCTTTCTGGTAACAAAAGAAAACTATAGATATAATATTAGATGTTGACAGACTATCAAATTAAATTTTGTTTTCACTGTATAAAACTTAGAAATCATATTGAACAGAATTAGAAAGTTGTTTAAAAACAGCATTTACATAATTGAATTTGATATAAGTACATCTACAAATAACCATGCTGGGCTTGTCCATTTTCTCCAGTGATCTCAAAATAATATCCATATTATTTTTTATAGTTTATAATGAAAAAACTGAAACCACAGGAAGACAAATGATCTCAAAATAATATCCATTTTATTTTTTATCGTTTATAATGAAAAAACTGGAACCACAGGAAGATAAATGATTTTTGTTAGATCACAACAAGTCAATATGAAGGTCAAGAGTAAAATTAATTTTCAGCCTACCATTATGGCCCAAACTCTTCAAACCCCCTGCCAGGTTTTTACTTATTAGGAATTTAAGTGTTTCACAAATGAAAGTCTTCAGCCAAAGAATTGTTAGTTAAAATACAAAACAAAAACATTAGCATTGGGAGTTTCTAAAGTGTTGAAAGCTAAGTGTTTTAACGCTAAAATCCTTGACATTTAAAAGGCTCAGGAGCCAAACCTACTGAAAGCCAACTAACATGTAAATTATAACAATTTATTTCTCTTAGGCCTTGGCATGCTTCCTTTTGGTGCCAGAAGTAGAGTGAGATATTTGAGATTCAAACTCTTTGGAAACTTTTATAAATTAGAACTATATTCTCCATGGAAAAGTATCCTTGCATCATCTTTCCCATTTCTTCCCCTAAGAACTGACTCGACTTCACAACTAATTTTGGGCTAATGTGGAGAGATCAGCTGTGAGAAACATCCATTGATTTACTCAGGCTGCCCTTTGTATCTTAATGCTTCAGGTTTTGTTATCCTCCGCCTTTCTTCTGTCTTCTTTCCTCATAAGTTGTTTAGATACATTTTTTTTTTCCCCCGAGTCTTGCTCTGTCGCCCAGGCTGGAGTGCAGTGGCCGGATCTCAGCTCATTATAAGCTCCGCCTCCCGGGTTCACGCCATTCACCTGCCTCACCCTCCCGAGTAGCTGGGACTACAGGCGCCCGCCACCACGCTCGGCTAATTTTTTTGTATTCTTATTAGAGAGAGGGTTTCACTGTGTTAGCCAGGATGGTCTCGATCTCCCGACCTTGTGATCTGCCCGCCTCGGCCTCCCAAAGTGCTGGGATTACATGCGTGCGCCACCGCGCCCGGCCCCTAGATACAATTTTATTGCCAATAATTAAAGAGTGAGAATGAGCGGCAATGGGCTGGTATGGTTGCATTCAAATTCCAAAGTTCACATTTTGGAATATTGATTTTTGCTTGAGAACAACTTACCTAAGGACCATGGGACTTTGGTGGGGAAGGATGTGATGGGGAATATGTTGAGTTCTTTCAAGGAATTTAATCTTCATTTCTGAGGAAGTAAAAACTGTGGCATAGTGTTCTCTTTCTTTTGTCTTCCTTCCCCCAAAGGTGAAGAGTTTGCAGTTGTTTGAGAGCCCTTCCAATTCCATTCTTTCACAGCCTATCTCCTTTCATCCCCATCTCAAACTCAGTGTTTTGGGGGGATGCAGGCATCAGTCTAAAGTTAGAACATAACTGGAAATCATCTTGAAAAGCTAAAAATAGTGTAGGAAAGAATAAATCTTTTCTCACCCATAGCTAGGTTCATAAATGAGGTCCCTATAACAAAACACAGATTGACAAGAGAGAAGCATACAAATTTATTTAATATAAGTTTTATGTGACTCAGGAGCTTTCAGAAATGAAGACCCAAAGAAACAGGGACATGTGTGTATTTTTATGCTTAGGGTTGATGAAGAGCAGACAGTTCTGCAGAAGTATGATTGGATAAAAGTTTATGATAACTGCAGGGAACTTAGCAAGGCCTGTTTGTTTGGGTTCTTCCTTGTATCCTTGTGTCTTCAGAGATAAGGACATTCCTTTCTTCCAGGTTTGGGTGAGTGCCTCTGGAATGAAGGTTTTATAACCCGCTTCATGGAAGACGGTTAAGCGGAAGGTAAAGTGACTTTCCTGCTTAAATTTTCTGAGGGTACCATATTTTGGGGTGGTGTTTCCTGAACCCCATCAATAGGAGGGTAGGTCAAAGCAATTTTGGAGTAAACCCACCCTGGAATGTAATTCTGGCACTGAATTTCTCATGTTTTCGCTTTTCCTTCATTCCTTCCTTCAAGGATTATTCATTGAGCACCTCCTGTATACTCCTAAGTTTGGAGAAGACAGCAATGAAAAAGACAGTTTCCCTGACCCTATGGAACTTACACTAATAAAGATTTCTGATATTGATAAGTGCTATTAAGAAAATAAAAATGTGTAGTCCCAGTTACTTGGGAGGGTGAGGTGGGAGGATTGCTTGAGCCCAGGAGTTCGAGTCCGGCCTGGGCAATGCAGCGAGACATTAAGACATGTCTAAGGAAAAAAAAAAAAGAAAAGAAAAATGATATGATCAACTGAGAGCTCCAACAGGAGGCAACTTTAGATAAGGTAATCTCTAAGGAGATATCTGAGCTGAAACCTGAAGGATGAAAAATAGCCAGCTAGGATAATGAGCTAAGAGAAGTTTAAGGTAGTTAATACTGCAAAATCCGAGTCAAAAAAAAAAAAAAAGCTTGATATGTTTGAGGGAAAGAAAGGAGGACACTGTGGCTAATGCAGAATGATGGAAGGGGACAATTGTAATATCCTTGAGCAGAAGGCATTAACTAGATCGTGCATAGACTTTTACACTACAGTTAGAAGTTCAAATCATACTCTAAGAGCAATGGAAGCCATTGAAGCCATTAACGCTAGCAAGATTCGATTTATGGTCTCAAAAGCTCATTCTGGCTGCTCTTTGGAGAGTGGAAGCAGGAATATGGGTTAGAAAGTTCCTGGTTAGGAGTTGCTATGGTTTGAATGTGTCCTCCCAAAAACATGTGTTGAAAACTTAATCCCCAGTGCAACAGTGTTAGGATATGTGGCCCAGTGAAATGTGATTAGGCCCTGAAGGTGGAGAGAATGGATTCATGCCATTTTCAAGGTAGAGGGTTCATTATAAAAGGGGGAACTCGACCCTGTTTTACTCTCTCTCTTGCCCTCTTTTCTCTTCTGTCATGGTATGACAACAAGAAGGCCCTTGCCAGATGTTAGCCCCTTGATCTTGGAATTCCCAGCCTCCAGAATTGTGAGCCAATACATTTCTGTTCATTATAAATTAACCAGTCTGTGGTATTCTGTTATAGCAGCACAAAATGGACTAAGACAGGAGTCCAGGAAAAGATGATGGCCTTCATTAAAGTGGCGGCAATGGAGGTGAAATGAAGTAGACTTAAGATAGATTTTGTGGATAATTCTGAAATTACTTATTTATACATTAGCAGTCCTGGGACAGGGTAGTGGGGGTTTGAGGGGAAAATAAATCAAGGATGACTCTTAGGGATTTTGGCTTAAGCATCTGGGTTAGACAGTGCTGACATTTACCGAGATAGGTAAGATATACAGATAGGAACTGTTTTAGATTTATTACCTTTAAAATACCTATTAGATATCCAAGTGTCAAGTGAATAGTTGCATACCAGAATCTGAAATGCATGTGCGAGATCCGGGAAGGAGATATCCATGTGGGGATTGTCAACATATAGAAAACATTTAAAGCCATAGGAAAGGAAGACATTAACCGGATAGAGAAGGGTATAAGTTCTAGGCATTCTATCATTTACAGATCAGACAGAACCAAGAGAGTCAGAAAAGTGTTTGGCCAACAAAGCAGAAGAAAAATCCAGAAACGTGGAGAATGTTTTAAGAAGTGATCAACTGTGTTGAAGGCTGAGAGGATGAGCACTTATCCTGTGACTTTGAGTAAATTACTTCATCTATCTAAATTCAAGCTCCTCATCTGTAAAATGTGGATAAAAATAGTATAACACTTAGAGTGTTGTTGGGTGTATTAAAAAACAATATATGTAATGTTCTATGCGTCTGGCACGTAATAAGTGATAAATGGTAGCTATTATTAGTCTATTGCTGTTGAGTTCTGAATTCTATAAGAAGAAATATAAATATGTCAGGGGAAAAAGCACATACATATAGTGGAAAAGTTCTGAATAACAGATATTCAGTTTTATTACATCTTGCAAATCATTCTTTAATGTTCCCTTTAGTCTTTGTGTCTTTTTAGCTCTTCTGGAGTCAGGGCTTAAGATATGAGAATTCCTTCTTCTCTGGATAGTCAAAAGTTGCTATGACAACTGGCTGGAAATGAAAGTCCTCTGCTTTATTTATTTATCTGAGGGTGATGTGCTGTAGAAAGGGGGGAGTGAGACTGCCACAATGTGCCTCACAACCTTTAGAAAGAAGACATGCAAGGGCCACATTTTCTGCCATCCTGTCAGTGTCCTTTATTGTTTATATATAACTTACCCATTTCTTCTTTTTCTACAAAGTATTTGAGGTCATAAATATTAAGACACATATAACTTGAGGCAGTTTAAAGAAAATAAATCAGATGATTAAATACTATTTGGAGGAGAAGTAATGTATAACAAAAAAATAATGTATAATGAAACAGAGTCATTAACACCATGTAACAAATTTAGCCCCAAGTATTTTGGAAGTAAAAAAAAAAACAACAAAGAAAAACATAATGCTTTCAGGAATTCTCCGAAGTATGCTTAAAGGTCACATGCAGGTTAATTAGGAGAGAAACTTTTAAACAGATATATATGTTGTTCCTCTGCAATAATAGCAGTGGTCAGACGGGTGTGGTGGCTCACACCTGTAATCCCAGCACTTTTGGAGGCCAAAAGCAGGGCAGATCACCTGAGGTTGGGAGTTTGAGACCTGCCTGGCCAACATGGTGAAACCCCGTCTCTACTAAAAATATAAAAATTAGCTGGGCGTGGTGGCAGGCACCAGTAATCCCAGATACTTGGGAGACTGAGGCAGGAGAATCGCTTGAACCTTGGAGGCGGAGGTTGTGGTAAGCCCATATCGCATCTTTGCACTCCAGCCTGGGCAACAGAGTGAGACCCTGTCTCAAAAAAAAAAAAAAGGAAGAAAAGAAAGGAAAAAAAAAGTAGTGGCTAACATTTGCATACCACTTTACAGTTTATAAAGCATTTTAATGCTTTACAGAAGGTAGTGTTACAACTATTCCTTTTTGCCCCCAAACGACACAGTGGGTTAACACAGAGAACTTGAATCATGAATCCTTTTTTTCAAATACGGAAGACATTTCTTTATTAGTAGCCAAAATATATAAGCATCTCATGAATCTTTTATTTCCAAAACCCAATTCTTTCTACTATATGAAGAGGCAACTTCCTTAATCGCAATTTTTGAAAAATCTTATGAAACATAACATGCACAAGAGTACATAAAATTTTAAGGAATAACTGCAAAACTAACATCCACATAGCCACCACCAAAACCAAGAGATAGAACACTCCTAGAACTCTAGATGGCTGGGAGTGGTGGCTCATGCCTGTAATCCCAGCACTTTGCAAGGCTGAGGCGGGTGGATCACGTAGGGCTGGGGGTTGGAGACCAGCCTGGTCAACATGGTGAAACCCTGTCTCTACTAAAAATACAGAAAGTAGCCAGGTGTGATGGTGCACCCCTGCAATCCCTAGCTACTCGGGAGGCTGTGGCACAAGAATCACGTGAACCTGGGAGGTAGAGGTTGCAGAGAGCCAAGATCCTGCCACTGCACTCCAGCCTGAGTGACAGAGCAAGACTCCGTCTCAAACAAACAAACAAAAAACAACAACAACTCTGGAGCAGCAGTTCTCAACATTTTTGGTCTCAGGACCCTTTTATGCTTTTTTTTTTTTCTGAGACAGAGTCTTGCTCTGTCCCCTAGGCTGGAGTGCAGTGGCGTGATCTCCGCTCACTGCAAGCCCCACCTCCCGGGTTCACACCATTCTCTTGCCTCAGCCTCCCGAGTAGCCGGGGGTACAGACGCCTGCCACCACACCTGGCTTTTTGTATTTTTAGTAGAGACAGGGTTTCGCTGTGTTAGCCAGGATGGTCTCGATCTCCTGACCTCGTGATCTGCCGCCTTAGCCTCCCAAAGTGCTGGGATTACAGGCATGAGCCACTGCGCCCTGCCCCTTTTATGCTTTTAAAAATTATTGAGGACCCCAATGAGCTTATGTGTACATGGCCTATATCTAGCAGTATTTTCATTATTGGATATTAAAACTGAGAATGAAAAAAATATTCACTTTAAAAATAGCAATAATACATTTACTACATGTTAACCTAAATAATACTTTATGAAAATTAACTATTTGCCGAAACAAAAAAAAATTATTGAGAGGAGCGATAGTCATCTGTTTCAAATTTCTTAAATATCTGGTTTAATAGAAGACAACTTGATTCTTACATCTGATTCTGCAGTCTGTTATGATGTTGTTTTGGTTTAATTATATGGAGAGAATCTGGCCCCACACAGATATGTAGCTGGAAAAGGGGGAGTCTTTTAATAGCCTTTTCAGATAACTGTGGATATTGTTTGTACTATACCAGAATTCCACAAGTGCTAGTTTTTAAAGGTTAGTGGTGGCTCATGCCACAGTTAGTGGTGGCTCATGCCAGTAATCTCAGCTACTTGAGAGGCTGAGGCAGGAGTTCGAGGCCTGCCTGGGCAACATAGCCAAGAAGCTGTCTCTATGAAAAAAAAAATTTTTTTTAATTAGCCTGGCCAGGTGGCATGTACCTGTTAGTCCCAGTTACTCAGGAGGCTGAGGCAGGAGGATTGCTTGAGCCTAGGAGTTTGAGGCTTCAGTGGGCCATGATCATGACGCCACTGCTCTCTAGCCTGAGTGACAGAATGATACCTTGTCTCAAAAAGAAATAAATCAATTTTTAAAAATTAAAAATAAAGGTTAGTTGTAATATGGAATCTGAAACCATAGTACTCTGTTACGTTAAAATAAATTTGTCTAACTTGCCCCTTGAATGTCTTTGTCACTCATGTGTAATGTTATGACATTCATTTGAAAAATACTGGTTCACTGAGCTATCCAGATATTCCAAATATTGACACATTTCGTTATACTGTATCAAAAATCACATTCAATTAATATCACTACTAATCTTAACACAAAAGTCTTTAAATGTTGAAAATTTCTAGTTTTCATTTGAAAGCTCAGATTTTGTCACTGGCCAAAAAATTTTGTCAGCTGTTTTTCTTGCAGTGACTAGCTGACTTTATTTTTGAGAAAATGTCTCCCAAATACCCAAGTCTGAATAAAAACTGTTTGCCAGCATTCTTTCAAATAAAAATGGTATTCAATAAAGTAACTAGTTCAACCACTGGCAATTATACAAGTGCTTTTCCTTGAGATAACCATTGTACTTAAGATGTACAGCAGAAGCTTTATGTTCTTGAACTGTGGTCTCTAGACCAACAGCGTCAGCACCACCTAGGAACTTGTTCAGTTTACAAATTATTGGGTCCACTGTAGACCTACTAAATCAGAAACTGGAAGTGAGGCCAGTGGTCTGTGTGTTATGACCCTCCAGGTGATTCTGATTCCATCTACATTTGAGAACCACCACTTCAAACTTAGAGCAATGGTTCTCAGTTTTGGTTGCAGATTAGAATCACCTGGGAAGTTTATTTTTTTTTTTTTTGGAGACAGGGTCTCATTTTGTCACCCAGGCTGGAGTGCAGTGGCACGATCGCAGCTCATTGCAGCCTCATCTTCCCAGGCTCAAATGATCCTCCCACCTCAGCCTCTGGGGTAACTTGGACTACAGGTGTGTGCCACTATGACTGGCTATTTTTTTTTTTTCTGTAGAGACACAGGTCTCACTGCGTTGCCCAGGCTAGTCTTGAACTCCTTGGTTCAAGTGATTCTCCTACCCTAGCTTCCCAAAGTGCTGGGATTACAAGCGTGAGCCGCCCCCACCTGGCCACACCTGGGGAGTTTAGAATCTCTAGTGCCTAATTATTCTTCATCAATTCAGAATCTCTGAGGGTAGGATCCAGACTTCAGAATTTTTAAAAATTCCCCCTGATGATTCCAAAGTGCAGTCACTGCCTTGGGCTATCTTTCTGAAACAGTTCTCAGCTATGTTCTTGTCTGGGACTGGACAGCTGTCTATTGAAAATGGAGTTCTCTGACAAGTTCCTGGAGTGCTAATAACTAGACTGCTGCCGGGTAGAGACAAATGAATGTTTTCAGAATCATTTTCCCATCTTAAATAGTCAGAAAATCCCAAATGGTGAACAAGAAAATGTCCCAGCAGAATTCAAGAATACTTCCCATTAGTTAACCTTCTTTTTTTAGAAAAGGGGAAATCCTGGCAGGTCTGGTGAGGTCTTTCTGCTTTGATTACCACTGAAGCCTCCTTTTCAGCCAGCAGGGCTTGCTTTTCTACTTAGCTTTTATTTCTCCAGATTGTCTTAAGTTAGCGGTTCTCACCTTTACCAGACTCACCATTTCTATTTTAAAATAAATATTTTATCACCCTTTTTTCATCCACAAATGAAATATATAGAGTGCAACCTGACTACATATATAAATTTAAAAAATCAACATGATGCCCCGACTATATTATAAAGGATAAATGAGATTAATTTATAACAAAAATATATATGGTAGTATATAAATGTGTGGGAACAACATTGACAGACATAATTGTCAGATACTGGCATATACATTTAATAATTTATTATAAAAATTTCAAACATATACTAAAGTAGAGAGAGTAGTATAATTAACTACATGCTTTCCCAGTATCCAGCTTCAACAATTATCAATTATCAATAGCTGATCTTTTTCATTCTTACCAATGCTACCTAAAATGTGGTCCCTGGACCAGCAGCATTAGTGTTACCTGGAAGATGGTTAGAAATGCAAATTCACTGACCTTACCCCTTACTCCGGACCACTGAATCAGAATCTCTGAGGTAGGGTTCAGCAGTCTGTGTTTTAACAATCTCTCCAGCTGATCTGTAGGTCCGCTAAGTTCTCAGAGCTACTGATCTAGATAACATTCCTACCATCTCAGATTATTTGAAAGCAAATCCCAGATAGTACCCAGATATATTTTATCCATAAAGAATTATTTTAACTTTAAAAAATATAACCACATGCTATTATGTCACCTAAGAAAAGTTTAAAACTCTAATTATTTATCTCATCAGATATATGGAATTTAAAATTTTTCTCAGATTTTCACAAATGTCGTTTTGCAGTTGATTTGCTTGCATCAGTTCAAACAAGGTTTATATATTGCATTAGGTTGATATGCATCTTAAATATCCCTTAATCTAGAATGATTCCTTTTTAAAAACATTCCTGCCATTTATTTGTTGAAGAAGCATTTGTCACATTGTTTCTCACATTCAGGATTTTGCTAATTGTGTCCCTGTATGTCATTTTGTCATGTTCCTCTTTTTTCTGTATTTACTGTAATCTGGCTGTTAGATATAGAGGCTTGATCTATCAGGTTTGGCTCTTTTGGAAGGAATATTTCACAGATGAAGCTATGCCTGTCCCATTACATCATAGCAGAAAGCATATCAATATCTGGGCTGTTTCTCTTTTTCAGTTAAGATTGGTTAGTGGGTTCAAGTATTGAAAGCATAATCTAATCTATATGAAAGTTTCCCATCAGCCCTTTATCTAATGGTCCTAGCAGCCACTGATGAGCATTGCCTAGGTCAATTTTTTTCACTAAGGGATGAAAAAATGATGATACTCTAATTTTTATCATTTCTGGATTTTATTACCTGAAATATAAAGAACGTTCTTTTTTTCATGTATTTGTATAGGAAATACAGTTTATACAGAAAAGGCAGAGCAAATGCTCAATTTAATTCCTTTATTAACTAGACTTCAAATAATGAATTTGAAACATCCTCTAAATGTTTACTTTTGAATGTCATGTACTATGGATTTTAATATATTTGATATTTTCAATTCACTTTAGTAATCATTCATTATGATGCTTAAATTGTCTCACCTTTGACTAGATGGAGTTTCTTCAGGTTGGCTCCTGAGTTCTTCCGAAACAACCTTAACAGTACGTGATGCCTCCTTACTTTTGGGTATGAAAAGCTATTTCAAGCTCATCTTACACATTTCCCACACCAACCCTGGAGTCAATTATTTCTCAAAGGAGACTTGGTTCCTTTTACTGAGAAATGGTTTTTAGCGACCATAACCTGAGTGGTAGGGGAGATCATTGCTATAAGGCTATTATTCCTAGTCCTTTTCAGTGGAAAGAGCTATGAAATACATATTTTTTTCTTTTTTCTTTTTTTGAGACAGAGTCTCACTCTGCTGCCCAGGCTGGAGTGCAGTGGCGCAATCTCAGTTCACTGCAACCTCTGCCCCCCAGGTTCAAGTGATTCTCCTGCCTCAGCCTCCTGAGTAACTGGGATTACAGGTGCCTGCCACCACGTGCAGCTGATTTTTGTATTTTTAGTAGAGATGAGATTTCACCATATTGGCCAGGCTACTCTCGAACTCCTGACCTCAAGTGATCCACCCGCTTCTGCCTCCCAGAGTGCTGTAATTATAGGCGTGAACCACCACACCTGGCCAAAATAATATTTTTAAGGAGAAAATTAAATCTTGAGAACATACTAATGCTTCCAATTTAAATATAAGACTATAGGAATTTTAGGTCTTTGATTTTATACTTGCATATCTTTCCTCTTACACTAAAATTTTTGGTTCCTAATGATACTAATATAATCACTTATTTGCTTTGCTCATATATACCATAAAAATATTTTTATAACAATATCAGTATATTAATAAAAATATAACTAAAATTCAAGATTTCTCTGTAGTTTTTTCTCTTTTTTTTTTAGACGGAGTCTTGCTCTGTTGTCAGGCTGGAGTGCAATGACACGATCTCGGCTCACTGCAACCTCCGCCTACCAGGTTCAAGCAATTCTCCTGCCTCAGCCTCCTGAGTAGCTGGGACTATGGGCACACACCACCATGCCCAGCTAATTTTTGTATTTTTAGTAGAAATGAGGTTTCACCATATTGGCCAGGATGGTCTTGATCCCTTGACCTCGTGATCCGCCCATCTCGGCCTCCCAAAGTGCTGGAATTACAGGCATGAGCCACTGTGCCTGGCCTTCCCTTCCTTTCTTACATAAAAGTTACTGTATACCACTGTTCCGTACCTTGTTTTTAAAGTTTTTAACTTATGTCCTAGGATTGTTCAGTAACAATATTTAGAGATATTACTCAGTCCTTCTTATAGTGGCATAGTACTCCACTGTGCAAATCTATTACAGTGTATTCAAACAAATTCTCTGCTGATAACATTTGGACTGAAAGATGTCTTATACTATTACAAATATTGACATAATAAATACCTTGCATATTCATAATTAAATATTTTTGTTATATTTTCTTTGGGTTAGATTCCTAGAAGTTGCATTTTGGGTAAAAAGTAAATGAACTTTTTAATTTTGCTAGCTATTGCCAAATTCTCCCTATGGAAAAAGTACAGTTTTGTATTTCTACCATCAATGTGTGAAAATTCTACATACTTGAAAATTAGTAAGGTTGGATTTTAAAGAAGACATTAAAAGGAAAATTAGCATTTTTCTTTATATTTTCACTTTGAAATAGTTTAAGGAGGTATATTCATATACATACATGAGACAGGCACAAATATAGCTACAGGCATACTGTATTGGTGATTCAAATATCAGGATATTGATATCGTTAGTGATTTAATTTTTCAAAATGGCAAAAACAATTGATAAAGTGTAAACAACATGAACTTCATTTTAGTCTTGATTTACACGGAATTTGCGTTACTAAAAAATTCAGTAGATATTAAAACTGTACAAAATCATTTTTAAAAATTTTTTTGAAATGGAGTCTCACTTTGTTGACAGGCTGGAGTGCAGTGGAGTGATCCTGGCTCACTGTAACCTCCACCTCCCAGGTTCCAGCGATTCTTCTGCCTCAGCCTCCCTAGTAGCTGGGACTACAGGCATACACCACCACACCCAGCTAATTTTTGTATTTTTAGTAGAGATGGGTTTCACCATGTTGGCCAGGATGGTCTTGATCTCTTGACCTTGAGATCCGCCCGCCTTGGCCTCCCAAAGTGCTGCGATTACAGGTGTGAGCTACCACACCTGGCCTTTTTGTTTGTATTTAAAATAGATTTTAGACCTGGATAATTCCAGATAATGCTAAAGGTTTTTGTGTTTTGTTTAAAAATATATATATATAGGAATATCTGCCTAGATGTATGAAAATCATGAGGTATAAAGGACAATTCTTTGTTATGTGAGTGTTGCTGTGGCAGCTATAGGAGTATACTGGTCAGCTCTTGGAGAACATGCGGTAAACACTGTAGTTAGGGTCAGCCGCTCAACTGCCACACCTTGGAGTCGTTGCAGGATTCATGCTGAGTACACGCCCTTCCTCCGGCTCTTCCTCCGCTGCTTTCAGCCAGTGACTGAGTATGGTGAAGGCAGACCATTCCTGCCCAATGTGGGACTCCTCTAATGCGTTATCTTTGTTCTGATGACTCTCTGTAGGCTTGGTTGAGATTTTCGCAGAACCGCATTACAGCCTAAGGCTCTTCCTATTTATTTATTTATTTTTAACAGCCCAGAGGTCTTTTATTTTTTAACACCTATTATGCCATGAATTTCTATTCTTCTTTTCTTCCTTTTCTCCATTCAGAGGTGTCATTCTGGAGACTCTTCCTGCCTATTCCTTGTTGCTTTTTATCCTTCACAGACATTTTCCCCAATAAATCTAATTTTGTCTTGGTGTCTGCTTCACGGAAGACTCAAACTGATAGCTATTACTGGGAGTGACCTCACAAAGCAAATAGTAAGACAGGGTTTAGAGAGTCCATCACTTACCACTCAGTTGGTAAGGCCAACTCATTCTGAATGGAATTTGGGGCACAGATAGTACTTGACACAAGGTAGAAGTTCAACTGCTGAAGTTTTCACTGGTGGTGAGCTGGGAACAAGTCTCAGTATAGGAAATATCCTTGCCTGTATAATGATTTGGGCATTTAAAAGATCTTAGTGAGCAGACTGGAGTTGGCTGGTTATTACTAAGTTGTACTGATCCCCGAGGAGAGAGAATGAGAAACTTTGAAGGCTGTTTACAAACAGAGCCTATGTCTGAGAACGAGAGGCCTCTCTTGGAGCTTATACAAAACTGGGACATAGTCATAGAGTTGATGGGTCCAGCGACAGATCATCATTACCTTAGGGGCAAAATAGGCAGATATTAAGAGATAAGAGTGCTGCTTAACATGTACAATCAGAAGGCAAGAATGGAGGGGCAGGAGGCTAAGGGCAGTCATTTCAATAAATGTCCTTGTTGCTCATCCTGAATGTAAGCAAATTTTCAGATCTACAGCCCACTGACTGAGGAGGTAGTTAGGTCCCTAGGAGGACCCTGCAACACTGTGGCAAGTAGATATTTTAATGATCCCTCCTGTCATTCTCCAAAAGGAGTTAGGGCATACACTTGGGTAGGGCATTTACACTGGGGAAAGGGAGTGCCCAGTCATTTCAGAGGAGCTTTGGACCTAGGGACTAAGTCGACTTTGGTAACTGGAGACCCAAAGTGTCATCATGGCCTCCCCTGTGTGTGGGAAATTATGAGGATAAGTAATAAAGTCTTAGCTAAAATCTGCCTCACAGTGAATTCACTGGGTCTGAAGACCCATCTGCTAGGTATTTCTTTGTCCCTGAGTATATAATTACAACAGACATCATTGGCAGTTGAAGTATTGGGTCCCTGAGCTGTTAAAGAGCTATCATAATGAGAAGACCAACTGAAAGCCTTTGAAACTGTCCCCCACCCTAGCCAAGATAAAACATAAATAACATTGTGTCCCAGGGGAGATTAGTACCACGTTTGTATCCTACAGAGTGAATGCAGGCTACCACAGCAAGTTTGAACAAGTAGTACTCTCAACTGAAACTATGCTGGACATGGTATAGGGCAGATTAATAAGGCCTCAGTCACATAGTTTGTAGACACTGATTTGATTAATGCATTATTTTATAATCCGATCAGAAATAAGGATAAGAAATAATTCACATTCATGTGGAGGAGACAATATTTATTTCCAGCTTTGTCCAAGGGCCATGTTAAGTTTTCTACCCTCTATTGTAATACAGTCAGAAGAGATCTGGACTGTCTGGACATACAGTGTATAACATCACATTGATATGTTAAATCAACAATATTCGGACTGAGCATGATGAGCAAGATGTGACTTGTATACTAGAGGTCTTGGTAAGACATGTATCCAGACAGTGGGAGATACACTCAAAGAAGATTCAAGAATTTGTGACTTCAGTAAAGTTTTTTCAAGGTCCAGTAGTCAGTGGTCTGTGGAGACACGCCCTCCAGAATAAAAGACAAATTTCTGCATCTTGCATCTCCTACTATAATGAAGCCCAATGCCTGGTGGGCCTTTAGGTTCTGGAAGCAACGAATTCCATACCTAGGAATACTGCGTTGGTTCACATGTAGGCAACATGTGAGGCTGCCTACTGTGAGTGCAGAGACGAAGGCTACACATGCGCCCAAGAGTATGAATTCCCACTTACCAAGGCTAATATAGCTATTTGTCTCTGAAGGTCTAATTTGCCAGCAACAGAGACCAACCCCGAGTCCCTGATATGGCACTATTACTTGAGAAGATAAACCAGCCACTTGGTGGCAAGTCAACAACACTGTGCCCTTTCCATTCTGGAGTGGCCAGCAGTTCATCCTTACAGGGATACATATGTATTCTGGGTATGAGTTTGCCTTTCTTGGCTTCAGAGCCACAGCCCATACCACTATCTAGAGGCTTAAAGAAGGCCTGATTCACAGGTATAGTATCCAACTCAACATAGGGTCCAAACAGGGGATCCATTTCATAGTAAAGGTGGTATGAGTATGAACTAATGACTAAGGGATCTACTGGTTTTATCACGTACTGCACCATCTGGAGCAACCAGCCTGGGAGAGCACTGGGCAGCCTACTGAAGGTGCAGCCGGAGTACCGATTTGGAGGCAATATTCTGCAAGAACAGAGTGCCACTTTTCAAGATCAGTATATATACTAAATCAGGGAGCTCTAAAGGCACTGTCCTAATAGGAAGAATACATGGGTCCAGGAAAAAGGCAGAGGAAGCAGAAGTGGCCCCACTTACCATCCACCCAAATGACTCATTGGGGAACTTTGTGCTTTCTATTCCTGAAACTCTGGGTTTTGAAGGTTTAGAAGTCCTGGTCCCCAAAGTGGGGTGAATTTTTGCCAGGAAATACAAGGAAGGTCCCATTGAACTACAAGCTATGGCAGCTGTTTTGGCATTTTGGACTCTTTGTGTCAAGGTACCAGCAGGCAGGAAGAGGAATCCCCATCTTGGCAGGGGTAACTGACCTAGATCAAGAGGAAGAAGAAGGGCTACTTTTATGTAATGGGCAGAGAAAAATATGTGGCCCCTAGGTGATCCACTTGGGAGTCTTTTGAGACTTACTTGTAACTGTGGAAGGACATGTACAACAATCACATGAGGTATGTGTAATTGCCAATAAATATATATTTCTCATCAGGAATAAGGATTTGGGTCACACCCAGGTTATACCACTAAGATCTGTGGAAGTGACTGCTGAAGGAGAGGAGAACTTGAAATTGGTATGGAAGAGGAAGATAAGTAGTAGTTGTATCCTTGAAACCAACTGAGTGACAGGGAGTATGGTTTATCCCAATGACCCCCTTTGTTTAAGTTTTCCCTCAAGAAGTGAGGTCCAGAGGAATCATAGAAAAGCTACTCCCAGAACATGAGAGGTTCATCAGAGAACCTGCTGGAAGGACTAGAAATGAAAAATAGAGTTGAGGAAACCATGAAGAAGACAATACAGATGCAAATGCTTCTAAAGTTACAGAAATATCAGGAAATAATACTTATGAAGATGAAGCAGATGACGAAGATGAAGGAACCAAAAGGAATCCTTTGACAAAATGCCTCCAGCATCCATTAAAAATAGCAATGATTCACCTTGAGAACTCAAGATGCAAAACAAAAATGCCAAGAAAATGTCTCCCAAGCTGGACTATTGAGAAGCAGCTAATGGCCAGTAAACAAACTAGTAAAGCATTTGCTAATGGTGATATGAAGATTTTCTAACAAAAAATACACAAGAGTTTGCCTGTAAGTCAGGTGAAGGGTTCCAGATCATCAGCTAAAAATAAGGTTAGCTGTTATGCTAAACCTGTGATTGCAAATGAAATTGACAATGAAGTGGGACCCTCAGAGTCTAAACGAGAAAGAACAGGGGTGAATCTGTGATAAGATTATTGATACTCTAGGCAAGGTGAAGCCACCTCTGTTAAGGTCTGATGCTATCCCTCCTGACAACCATAAGCAAAATGGAAAAGATGCCATGAAGTTTCCCTAAGGTTTCCAAATGACTTTTGAGGTCAAAAGAAGAAACAAATCTGCTGAAACAATTCAATAAAAAATGTGAACACTTATGCAGCCTGGGAAGTTAGTTCATCTTGTTTTCCATGCAGGATCTCAGCTCCCAAGGCTTATCTCCCCAAACTTCTCATTTTGTATCCAACTTTAGCCTGGATTAAAAAAAGAGAAAAGAAAAAGATAAAGAAAACATCAAAATCATCACCTTGGCATGTCTTGACATGTTATGACTTATGTATATAATCTTGTTCTCTTGCTTTACAAGCAAAGGTATCTGAGTGAAATATCATTTTTGTTTTGCTTTAAAGAGAGAGAAAGAGAGACAGAGAGAGAGAGAGAGAGAGAGAGAGAGAGAGAACCTGCTATGAGGACTGTAGCGAGCTGACAGTCTTCTAGTGTTATACCTTGGAGATTCATCATGGCATTTACGGTTTGGCCTTACCCTACCCAAACTTCTTCAATGGCTGAGCACAGCAGGGGTGATAGAGCCAGGCCTCATCTGCTCAAATTGGAACCCCCTCAAATGGTCAGTCTTTACTCTGTGGCTGCCTATTGGCCTGGCCAAGACATTCTTAGAGCTGTTACTATAATCTAAGGCTGTTCATACTGAATCCACCTCCCTCTTCTCATGACATTGACATGGGTGTCAGATCTGCAACCCAGTCTCAAACTTTCTCTGTAACTGCTTCTTCTTCCCTATAGCCATTTCCCCCAATCCACCTCTTCCATGTCTGTCTTGGTGTCTGTTTCTCTGTGGACCTGAACTGTAAAAGTCCCATTTACAGCAGGATGTCTAGCACCCCTGGCCTCTCCACAAAGATTGGCAGCACTGTCCCCACAATCTTGAGGCAACTAATGACACCCTCCACTGATTTATTTAATAAAATATTTCTATTGAAAACCACTCACTCAGAGAATAAACATCAAGATCACAAATTTTAGAGCTAGAAGAGGTCTTACAGATAAAGAAAAATTAAAGAACGGAGAAGTTTAATGACTCCCTCTACTTATTTTCTCCTTTCCTATAGTGCCTTCACTTTCTATTCATTCCCTAACCCAATTCTTGCACCTCAACTGAAACTGATAAGTTTTGAATAGTGAGTTGTAAGTATCAAAGAGGCTGCAAGCCTCAATTCAGAGAAAAATTTAGGAAATGATCACCTTCTGAAAGTGATGCTAGGAAAAAAAATCAGTATATGGTAGATAAAATTAGCCATCTGTATAAGTAACTCACCCTTGGACTTGGCTTTGAATATATTACTTTTGTGATCAAGGTGCTTTCCAAGTTTCCATCAAGTCACATGGATATATTCTCAGGAAGACAATCTTCAAATGCGGAGGTACTGTGGAGTAATAAGTAGTAGACGGTATTATCTAAAAAAGATTCAAGAATTTTAGCTGCTTAGTTGTTTGATAAGTTTATAGCAGAGACCATTTTTCATTTTAATTCAATAAATATTCATCTAATACATTTATTTTCTGATGGCCTACTGTGTGCCAAGCATTATATTAAGCACAAGGCATACAATGGTAAACAGGACATGATCCTTCCTCGCAAAGAACTCATGAGTTAGAACACGTTACTTTTAATGGGGAGATATCACCCTCCAAAGGGGCAAAATACCTTAGATATTACAATGGTCTGTGGCCCTCCAAAGAGCTACAGCACATAAACAGACATATAGCATATCTGTGGTTTAAGATTTCATGGGGGTGGGAGGAGCAATTAGGAAAGTGGTGTCTAAAATGGCTGTTTAGGGGATCAATTATGAAAATAAGGCTAAGAAATATGGTCTAGAAGAAGAAAAAAGGAGAGAAAAAGAAAAGATGAAAGAGAAGGAAAGAAAATAAAAGTAGAATGATGAAAGAGAAAAAGGAAAGGAGGAAAGAAGAGATAATTAAAGGAGAAGGTATGTGAAATTTTAAGACAAAAATAGTTTTGTCTACCACCAAGCCATATGACATATAACTTTTTTTCCTTGACATTCTGAAATACAAGCTTATTCTTCTTACATTATTTCTGGCTCTGGCAACAAAGTATTAAAGGAATGCAATACTGGAATACCTACTGTTTATAAAGAATTCCTTTTCCTAAAGCATTGTTATTTCTTGCACAAATACTCCAAATGTCCATACTTTTTCTCATTTAAAGCTTAAACTTACTTTGGGAGGCTGAAGCAGATGGATCACGAGGTCAAGTGATCAAGACCATTCTGGCAAACATGGTGAAACCCTGTCTCTATTAAAAATACAAAAATTAGCCAGGCATGGTGGTGCGCGCCTGTAGTCCCAACTACTCAGGAGACTGAGGCAGGAGAATCACTGGAACCTGGGAGGAGGAGGTTGCAGTGAGCCAAGATCATACCATTGTACTCCAGCCTGTTGACAGAGCAAGGCTCCGTTTTAAAAAACCAAACCAAACCAAAACCAAAACCAAAAAAAACCAAACAAACAAAACCCCAAAACAAAAAACATTAAACTTGCTAGGCACGGTGGCTCACACCTGTAATCCTAGCACTTCGGGAGGCCGAGGCAGGTGGATTACCTGAGGTCAACAGTTTGAGACCAGCCTGGCCAACATGGTGAAACCTTGTCTCTACTAAAAATACAAAAAAATTAGCTGGACATGGTGGTGCACGCCTGTAATCCCAGCTACTGGGAGTGCTGAGGCACGAGAATCTCTTGAACCCCGGAGGTGGAGGTTGTAGTGAGCCAAGATCACACCACTGCACTCCGGCCTGGACAACAGAGCGAGACTCTGTCTCAAAAACAAAAACAAAAAAACCCCCAAAAAACCAAAAAACAAAAAACCCTGAAACTTGTTTGTATCCATTGAAGTACAGAGAAATAAAAAATTAAAGTTAAACTTGTATGATAATTTCCTTACTGAGTTCCTAAAAATCCTATTATTCCACTTACCTGTAATACAAATTTTGTTAGCTTCACAATATTGAAGTCCTTAATTCATAGCAGTTATTTATTTCATTTATCTGCCATAGTAGAGTAACCCATTTGTTATTGTTTGAGAACTGATTAAATTTTTCTGCAGTTTGGATTTATCCCTAGGACCTTTCCCTTGCTCTGAGTATGAGTGCACCAACTTTCTGATTACTAGTCTGATTTCTTGGGTTATCTTGATATAAGGAAGAGAGTGCTCTTGCTGGCAAACATTAGTATTCCAGTGAATAGAAAAGTATTATTTCTATTAGCACTTTAAAATATGTTTTATTGTGGCATAATTAACATAGAATAAAATACACATATCTTACTCAATTTGATGAATTTTGATAACTGTATATCCTGTGTAATTACCACTTGAAAGAAAATATAATCTACCATCTTGGGAACTTGGACTCCTTTCAATCACTGTCCCCTATAACCACTTAGAAATTTCTAAACCTAGATTGTCTTTCTTAGATTTCATACAAATAGAACAGTACAGTTTATATTCTGTTGTGCCTGGCTTCTTCTGTTTATCAAAATATTTGTGAGACTTACTCATGTTGTCAGGTATACCAGCAGTTCGTTCCTTTTTATTGCTGAGTTGTATTCCATTGTAAGAATATGTATCATTTTTAAATTGTATCTGTTTTCCTGTTGATGGACATTTAGGTTATTAGTTTTTGGTTATTATGAATAAGGTTGCTCTAAACATTCTTTGTCTAAGTTTTCTTGTGAACTTACATTTTCATGTCTCTTGGGTAACTAAGTGAAATTGATGAGCCATGAATAAGGTAGAGGAAAGTACAATGAAAAAGAAATTGCAAAATACTTTTCCAAAATATTTTACACTCACATCAGCACTGTGTAAGTTCCAGCTGTTTCACATTTTTGTTAATGTTTGGGCTACTAGACTTTATTTCAGCACCTGGGAATGTTTGTGAAATGAAATCCACCGTAGATTTAATTTTCATTCCCTTGATGATCAAAGGTATTAAGTACTTCCTCCATTATTTTTTTTTTTTTGAGATGGAGTCTGGCTCTGTCGCCCAGGCTGGAGTGCAGTGGCCGGATCTCAGCTCACTGCAAGCTCCGCCTCCCGGGTTTACGCCATTCTCCTGCCTCAGCCTCCCGAGTAGCTGGGACTACAGGCGCCCGCCATCTCGCCCGGCTAGTTTTTTTGTATTTTTTTAGTAGAGACGGGGTTTCACCATGTTTGCCAGGATGGTCTCGATCTCCTGACCTCGTGATCCGCCCGTCTCGGCCTCCCAAAGTGCTGGGATTACAGGCTTGAGCCACCGCGCCCGGCCCATTATTTTTTTATTGTGTTAAAATACACATAACATAAAAACCATTTTGTAGTATACAGTTCCATGGTATTAAATACTGTACATTCATAAATGTTGTGCAACCATCACCAGCATCTATCTCCAGAATTCTCTTTATCTTGTAAAACTGAAACTATACCCATTAAGCAGTAACTCCCCAGATCCCCCACCCCACCAGCCCCTGGCAAATGCAATTCTACTCTCTTGTCCCTGTAATTTTGACTCCTTTAAGTACCTCAGATAAGTGGAATCAGATGGACCAGTACCATTCCATGGCCTGTTAGGAACTGGGCTGCAAAGCAGGGAGTGACAGGTGAGCAAGCAAAGTTTCATTTGTATTTACAGCCATTCCCCATCCCTCACATTACCACCTGAGCTCTACGTCCTGTCAGATCAGCAGCGGCATTAGATTCTCATAGGAGTGCGAACTCTATTGTGAACTGTGCATGCGAGGGATCAAGGTTGTGTGCTCCTTATGAGAATCTAATGTCTGATGATCTGTCACTGTCTCCCATCACCCCCAGATGGGAGCATCTAGTTGCAGGAAAACAAGCTCAGGGCTCCCACGGATTCTACATTATGGTGAGTTATGTAATTATTTCATATTAGAATGTAATGATAATAGAAATAAAATACACAATAAATGTAATGTGCCTGAATCATCCTGAAACCACCCCGCCCCCCACCAGTCTGTGGAAAAATTGTCTTCCACAAAACTGATGCCAAAAAGGTTGGGGACCACTCTTTGACTGTATGTATATACCATATATTGCTCATTCATTTATCTGTGGATGGACACTCGGGTTGCTTCCACATTTTAGCTATTGTGAATAATGCTGGTATGAACATGGGTGTGCAAGTATCTTTTTGAGACCTATTTTTTCTTCTAGCTCCATTTCTGAGTATAGATAGACGTATTTTCAATTATTTTAGGTATATACCCATAAGTGGAATTGCTAGATTATATAACTCTATTTTTAATTTTTTGAGGAGCCTCCATACTGTTTTCTATAATAGCTCTACCATTTTCATTCCCATCAACAGTGCACAAGGATTCCAATTTTTCCACATCCTTGCTAATATTTTTTTAAAATAGTATAGCCACCCTAATGGGTGTGAGGTGGTATCTCATTATACTTTTGATTTGCATCATAATGATTAGTTAAATTGGGCATCTTTTCATGTGCTTATCGGCCATTTGTATGTTTTCTTTGGAGAAATGTCTATTCGTGTCCTTTGCCATCTATTTACTTATTTAGAGATGGAGTCTTGCTCTGTCACCTAGGGTGGAGTGCAGTGGTGTGATCTTGGCTCACTGCAGCCTCTGCCTCCCAGGCTCAAGTGATCCTGCCATTTCAGCCTCCTGAGTAGCTGGGACTATAGGCACACACCACCATGCCTGGCTAATTTTTTGTATTTTTGGTAGAGACGGGGTTTTACCATATTGTCCAGGCTGGTCTCGAACTCTTGAGTTCAAGTGATCTGCCCACCTCAGTCTCCCAAAGTGCTGGGATTACAGACATGAGCCACCATGCCTGGCCTCCTTTGCCCATTTTAAAATAGTATTCTTTGTTAGGAGTTCTCTATATATTCTGAATATCAATCACTTATCAGATATTATTTGAAAATATTTTCTCCTATTCTGTGGCTTGCCTTTTTACTCTGTTGATAGTGTCATCTGATAAACAAAATTTTAAAATTTTCATAAAGTGAAATTTGTCTATTTTTTCTTTTGTTGCCTAGGCCTTTGGTTTAATATCCAAGAAATCAATGTCAAATCCAATGCTATGAAGCTTTCATTCTGTATTTTCTTCTAAGAGGTTTATAGTTTTAAGTCTTATGTTTATGTCTTTTTATCCTTTTTGAGTTAATTTTTGTATATGGTGTTGGGTAAGGGTTCAACTTCATTCTGGGTCTGGTTTTCCCAGCACTATTTGTTGAAAAGACTGTCCTTTCCGCATTGAATGGTCTTGGTACCCTTGTCAAAAACTATTTGATCATAAATGAGAGAGTTTATTTCTAGGCTCTCCATTCTATTTCATTGTTCTATGTCTGTCTTTACACCAGTACTATACTGTTTTAATTACTATAGCTTTGTAGTAAGTTTTGAAATCAGGAAGTGTGAGTACACAAGGCTTGTTCTTTTTTCAAGATTGTTTTGACTATTTCAGTTCCCTTGAGATTCCATATGAATTTTTAGGATGATTTTTCCATTTCTGCAAAAATTGTCATTGGGATTTTAATAGGGATTGCATAATGTGTTGATCATTTCATATAGTATTGACATTTTAATACTGCCTTCCAGTCCATGAACATAGATGTGTTTCCATTTATTTATATCTTCTTTAATTTATTTTGCATTGTTCACCTCCTTGGTTAATTCCTAAGCATTTTTTTCTTTTTGATGTTATCATACATCAAAATGATACTTTTGGAATTTTCTTTTTAGATTGTTGTTAGTGTATAAATAATAAGAGCTGATTTTTGTGTGTTGACTTTGTATCTTGCTACTTTCTGAATTCATTCATTAGTTCTGTTTTGTGAAATCTTTAGGATTTTCTACAAGATCCTATCATCTGTGATAGGATCTTTTAAAATGTATTATTTAATACAGGATATTGAGGAACTTTTAAATGTATTAGCCATTTGTATATCTTTCATGAAGGGAATGTTCATGTCTTTGCTATTAGCTTAAATGAGTTATCGTTAATAACTATTTTTATTGTTAGCTTGTAGGAGTCCTTTGCCAGATACATATGTAGTGAATATTTCCCAGTCTGTAGCTTAATGGTAACTTTGAAGAGCAAGGTATTCAATAAACTCCAATCTTTCAATTTTTTTTGTTTTTATGGTTAGTGCTTTTTGTGTCTCATGCAATAAATACCTGCCTACTCCAAGGTTATTAAGAGATTCTTCTGTTTTCTTTGAGAAGTTTTATGGATCTTGGTTTTATGTTAGGCCTAGGAGGCATCTTGAATTTCTGTGTATGGAGATGAAAGGTTGATGTTCTTTTTATTTTCCCTAAATAGTTATCCAGTTGTTTTAGTAATATTTATTAATCAATTTTTTTTCTTATTGAATTGCTTTGATGCCTTGGTCAAAAATGAAATGACTTTATATGTATAGATTTATTTTTAGACTTTAATCTGTTCTATTTAACTACTAGTCTATCCTTATGGAAATAACAGTCTTGACTACTGTAACTTTATAAAAGGCTTGAAATCAGGTAGTAAGTCTTCCAACTTTGTTCTTTTTAAAGATTATTTTGGCATTCTAGATCCTTCATTTTTTCACATAAGTTTTGGATTTTGTCCTAAAAAAAAAAGCCTGCTGGATTTTTTTTTTGTGAGATAATTTTATATTTTTATTTCAATAGTTTTTGGAAAAAAGGTGGTTTTGGTTACATGGATAAGTTCCTTAGTGGTGATTTATTAGATTTTGGTGCAACTATCAACCTAGTAGTATACACTGTACTCAATGTGTAGTTTTTATTCTTTAACCTGCTGGAATTCTGATACGGAAAATATGCATATCAATTTAGGAAGGATAGGATAATATTACTGAGTGTTCCCATCCATGAATATAAAATATTTCTCTATTATTTAAGTCTTCTTTAATTATATTCTATCCATGTTTTGTGTTTGCTCTTTTTTTTTGAGACAGGGTCTCATTCTGTCACCCAGGCTGGCGTGCAGTTGCACAATCTCGGCTCACTGCAGCCTCCACCTCCTGGGTTCAAGCGATTATCATGCCTCAGCCTCCGGAGTAGCTGGGATCACAGGCGCACACCACCATGCTCAGTTAATTTTTGTATTTTTAGTAGAGATGGGGTTTTGCCATGTTGGCCAGGCTGTCTCAAACTCCTGACCTCAAGGAGTCCACCTGCCTCAGCCTCCCAAAGTACTGGAATTACAGGCATGACCCACTGCA
This sequence comes from Papio anubis, assembly GCF_008728515.1. Taxonomy (NCBI): domain Eukaryota; kingdom Metazoa; phylum Chordata; class Mammalia; order Primates; family Cercopithecidae; genus Papio; species Papio anubis. Next base: position 88,898,683 of record NC_044984.1, on the reverse strand, counting down.
CCCTGACTCATTTTGTTGTTTTTCAATACAGAGATCTTGCACATCTTTTGTTTATTCCAAGGTTTTGGATGTTTCTGGATACATTACAAATGGTATTGTTTACAATTCCACTTTCTATTGCTAGTATATAGAATTGATTTTTGCTATACTGAGCATGTATCTTATCACTTGTTAAATGAAGTTACTATTTCTCGTACTTTTTTTTTTTTTTGGACGGAGTTTTGCTCTTGTTGCCGAAGCTGGAGTGCAATGGATGATCTCGGCTCACTGCAACCTCCACCTCCCATGTTCAAGTGATTCTCCTGCCTCAGTCTCCCAAGTAGCTGGGATTACAGGCATGCACCATCACGCCCGGCTAATTTTCTGTAATTTTAGTAGAGACAGGGTTTCTCCATGTTGGTCAGTCCGGTCTCGAACTCCTGACCTCAGGTGATCCACCCACCTTGGCCTCCCAAAGTGCTGGGATTACAGGCATGAACCACTGCACCCAGTCTCTCGTACCTTTTTTATATATTCTATAGAGTTTTGTACGCATACAATCATATTGTCTGTGAATATAATTTTACAATAGTCTCCCCTTACCTGCAGTTTCGGTTTCTGTGGTTTCAGTTACCTGTGGTCAACCTTGGTCCAAAAATACTAAATGGAAAATTCTAGAAATAATTCATGTTTTAAACTGCATGCTGTTCTGAGTAGCATGATGAAATCTCATACTACTCTGTTCTGTCGTGCCTGGAATCATCTCTTTGTCTAGTATATCCATGCTGTATATGCTATCCAATGGTTAGTCACTTAGTAGCCAATTTGATTATAAGATAATCATTATCACGACCCTTGTGTTCAAGGTCAATAGTAGCCTAAAACTATGTCACAATGCCTACCTCATTCACCTTACTTCCTCTTGTCATGTAGGTATTTTATCATCTCACATCATCGCAAGAATAGTACAGTATCTTGGGAGACCAGTCACATACCTTTTATTTACAGTATATTATTATAATTATTCTATTTGATTATTGTTGTTAGTCTCTTACTGTGCCTAATTTATAAATTAAACTTTATCATAGGTACATATACATAGAAAAAAATAGGGTGTATATAAGGTTTGGTATGATCCATGGTTTCAGGTTTCCACTGGGGGTCTTGGAATGTATCCCCAGCAAATAAGGGGGAACTACTGTACTTATTTCTTCCCATTTTAAAAATTGAGATTTGATTCACATACCATAAAATTCACTTTTAAGGCATATAATTTGGTGATTTTTAGCATATTCACAAAATTGTACAACCATCACCACTATTTAACTTCAGGATATCTTCATCATTCCAAATATAAACTCCATACTTACTAGCAGTCAATCCCCACTGTCCCGGTCCCCGGCCCCTGACTATTAATCTATTTTCTTTCCCTATGGATTTGCCCATTATTAACATTTCATGTAAATGGAATTACATAAATGTGGCTTTCACTTAGCATATGTGTTTAAGGTTCATCAATTTGTAGCATGAATCAGTACTTCATTCCTTTTAATGGAGGAATAGTAATCCATTGTATGGATACACCAGAGTATGAGGGTTCCAATTTCTTCATGTCCTAACACTTGTTCTTGTCCATTCTTTAAAAAAATTCATCATCCTAGTGAAGTGGTATCACCAGGTTTTGATGTGTATTTCCCTAATGACTAATTACACTGAGCATCTTTTCATGTGCTTATGGCCATTTGTATATCTTCTTTGAAGAAATGTTTATTGAAATCCTTTGTCCATTTTTAAATTGGATTTTTATTGTTGAATTATGAGTTCTTTGTATTCTGAACAGTGCACCCTTACCAGATACATGATTTCCAAAATATTCTGTCCCATTCTGTGGATTGTCTTTTCACTTTCTTGATATTGTTCTTTGAAGCAATTTTTTGAGATGGAGTCTTGCTGTGTTGCCCAGGCTGGAGGGCAGTGGTGCAATCTTGGCTCACTGTAACTTCTGCCCCCTGGGTTCAAGCAACTCTCCTGCCTCAGCCTCCCGAGTAGCTGGGATCACAGGTGCACATCATTATGCCTGGCTAATTTTTGTATTTTGTATTTGAGACGGGTTTTCGCCATATTGACTAGGCTAGTCTTGAACTCCTGACTTCAGGTGATCCGCCTGCCTTGGCCTCCCAAAGTGCTGGGATTACAGGCATGAGCCATGGTGCCCAGCCTGAAGCATAAAGGTTTTGATTTTGATGAAGTTTTTTTTTTTTTTTTTGAGACGGAGTCTTGCTCTGTCGCCCAGGCTGGAGTGCAGTGGCCGGATCTCAGCTCACTGCAAGCTCTGCCTCCCGGGTTTATGCCATTCTCCTGCCTCAGCCTCCCGAGTAGCTGGGACTACAGGTGCCCGCCACCATGCCTGGCTATTGATTTTGATGAAGTTTTAATTTTAATGCATTCATTTTTTCCCTTGGTTGTGCTTTTTGTCACATCAAAGAAGCCACTGCCGAATTCAAGGTGATAAGGATTTAGTTACATTTTTTTCTAAGAGTTTTATAGTTTGAGCTCTTGTGTTTCGATCTTTGGTTCATCTTAATAGTCATAAATGGTGTGAGGTAGAGTTCCAATTTAATTTTTTTGCTCATGTGGCTATCCAGTTTTCCCAGTTCCATTTGTTGAAAAGACTACTCTTTCTCCAATTGAGGTGTATTGGTGTTTTGCTGAAAGTCAACTGACCATAAATATAAGGCTTTATTCCTGGACTCAATTATATTCCATTGATCTGTACTCCTATCTTTATATGAGTATAGTATTATCTTGATTACTGTAGCTTCATAGCAAGTTCTGAAATCAGGATATCTGAGTCTTCCCAATCTTTATGCTTTTTCTTATTGCTTTTTTGCATTGATTAGGGCCTCCAATATCCTAAATAGAAGCAGTGAGAGCAGAAAATTCTTGTGTTACATTTGTTATTCCTGTTCTTAGGAGAAAAGGATTTAATATTTCACCATTAAGTTTTTCAAATCATTGAGGAAATTCCCTTCTATTCCTAGGCTGCTTAGAGTTTTTTTGGTTGTTGTTGTTGTTTCTTTTTGTAAACATTAATGGGCTTTGAATTTTGTCAAATCCTTTTTCTGCATTTGCTGAAACAGTTTCTCTTGTTCTGTTAATGTGATAAATTACACTGATTTTTTAACGTTGAGTTCACTCTCCTTGGTCATGGTATCTACTAATCCTCTATATTGCAAGTTTCAATCTGCTAATACTTTAAGAATTTATATATATATATTCATGAGGACTATCAGTCTATAATTTTCTTGTAAAATGTTAAATTTTGGTGTCAGGAAAAAAAATGTGGCATGATTATGCTTGCCTCATGAGTATAGAAGTATTTCTCCCTGTTCTATTTTCTGAAATGGTGTAGGATTGGTACTTTGTCTCCCTTAAATGTCTCATAAAATTCACTGGTGCAGTCATCAAGCTGGAGTTTTCTTTGTGGAAAGTATTTTGCTTATAAATTCAATTTTTTAAATAGACATTGAGGCATTTAGATTTTCCTTTCCTTCTTGTGTCACTTTTGGTAATTTGTATTTTTTTTTTTTTTTAGGAATTTTTCCATTTTGCTTAAGTTATTGAATTATTGGCATAAAGTTGTTCCAAGTATCCCTTTAATATCTATGGGATTTCATTAGCATTTTGGCTATGTTAAAATTAAAACTTCTATACACACATATAGATGACAAATAATAAATCAAAAGAAATGTGTAACATGTAGCAGAAAAAGGATATATGTGCATGTGTATATGTATGGCAGGAGCAAACAATCTATTGGCACAGAGGGAATTACACTGTAGTGTGACAAATACCATGACAGGCACACAGAGAACACACAGAATGGGTACCCAGTCCAATATGGGCAATCAAAACTATGATGTCCAAGTGGTAGGTTAGCTTGTCCAACTATAGGTAAATGAATATAATCAAATTTATAGACAGAAGAAAGCTGAGACTCAGATCCCCAGACATAGTTACTTCATCATGATTACCTACTTGTTGAGGTCAAGAGTCAACTGGCTCCCTTTTCACTGGCACAGCTTTAATTACAAAATAAAACACAACTTTGTTTTTGTAAAATAATAAATTACAAAAAACACCAACAAGATAAAAAGTCCAAAAGACAAAATGTAAACCACCTGTATTTTGACCTCCTTCCACATATTTTTGTACACTTATATTAACATAGGTACACATATATATTCACATTAGGACAGCACTGTACTTGCTAAATTATATTCTGCTTTTTTTTTTTTTCCTGAGGTGAAACTATACTTTTTGGACATATTTTAATGCAAATAAAGAACTTTACATCAGTTTTTAATGGGTCAAGAGTACTCCATTGCATGTACCAACCGTAATTTCCTTAACTAGTGTCCTAGTGATGGACACTTGTTTCTAGAAGCATTATTTTTAAAAAAGGTGGCAAAGAGTATCCTTGTGCTTTTCTTATTTCCTTAGGGTATATGCCTCAGAAATGAGACAGCTATGGGGCAAAGGTTAAAGCATATGTTAAATTTTGGTAAATAGGGTTGTACCAATTTCACCTTCAAACCCAAAATGCCTGACAGTAATTGTATCCCACACTCCTATCAACAATGATAGACAAAAAACAACTGTTTGGAAGTGGGACAACCTTATGTTTTTTAACTGAATATTTGTTTTTCTTGGCTTAGGAATGTTCTATTGGCATTTTTTGTCAATTTTAGTAATTGGAGTGTTTAAGTTTTTAATTGATTTCTAAGACCTCTTTGTATATTATGAATCCTTTTTGCACATGATTTTAATGTATTTTCCACTGGTTCACTGTTTTCTAACTTTGTAGATTATAATCTTCGTGTAGTTAAATTTGCATTTTTTTCTTTTTTTTTTTTTTGAGACAGTTTCGCTCTTGTTGCCCAGGCTGGAGTGCAATGGCGCGATCTCGGCTCACTGCAACCTCCGCCTCCCGGGTTCAAGTGATTCTCCTGCCTCCTCCTCCCGAGTAGCTGGGATTTCAGGGCGCCCGCCACCACGCCCGGCTAATTTTTTGTATTTTTAGTAGATGAGGTTTCACCATATTGGCCAGGGTGGTCTCAAACTCCTGACCTCAGGTGATCTACCTGCCTTGGCCTCCCAGAGTGCTGGGATTACAGGCGTGAGCCACCGCCATTTCCCGAATAATCTTTTTCCTACTGACCAGTAATTTGTAATGTATAGTTTACTGGTTACCACTGAGATTTCTGGAGTTGTCTGGCTCCAACGCTTAAAAGTAATGGTCTTGGGCAACTCTGTAAAATGGAGATAACAATTGCACCTACCTTACAGAGATGGGAGAGTTAAATAAGATAACCTGAAAAAGTACGCCAGTACTTGACACACAAATTCTCAGCAAATGTGAGCTACTGTTACCATACTAAACACTCACACATACACGGGAATTTCTGGATTCTCTATTCTATCTCCCATGTCTCATCTATGTAATCCATCCAGCAACATTCCATTACTACCCCACTGTCCTTTTTTCCCTCTTCTCTAAAGAGACACGGTCCTTTCTAAGGGCCCGTTTCCCCTCATTTCAACAAAAAAATCACCTCACAGTTGCCTAATAACTAGAGCCTGAAAATCATAACCTTGGGGGTAAAAATAAGCTTTGCTTCACAAAGTAGTGAGAATCAAAGCCCAACCAAAGCACTGAACAAACGCTGGGGATGGGAAGGTGTCTGTTTCTTCCAACACGTATTTTGAAAGGCTGACCGCCTACTTTGTTTCCGCCTTTGGATGATCATGGAAGTTCTCAAAAGCTAGCATCTCCTCTTCCAACTCCTGTTTACAGCCTTAAGACAAGTAGTTCCCCATGTGACCCCAAGTGGGCCCTGAAGTTGGGATAACCAGGACAGGAGACTTGGAGCAAGAGGTGCGGGGGCGAGGAGGGCTCTCTTCTGGGTAGTTGGTCCCGACCTGAGGTTACCTCGCGGCAAGCTGAGCCAACTCCCCATTCGTGGGCTGACGCCCAGCCGCGGCAGGCAGGCGGCTTCGGGAGCGCATATCTGCACACACGGAGACGATGGCAGGCGGGCGAAGGGAGAGAGGGTGGCGGCAGGACTACCATTTGAGGCTCTCAAAGAGTGTGGGGAAGAGGGAAGGACAGGCGCGAAAAGAAGGAAAATCCCTGGAGACGCTGTGTCGGCCGGAGGCTAGGGAGACTGGCTTCGCGCTCCAACGACGCGCGTCACTCTGCCTCCCAGAGGCAAGTGCCTGGGGCTCGATTTTCCGTCCCCAGAAGCTCTGGGGATCTCTGAGTCCACCCAGGGCCCTCCAGGAACGCCTTCGGGAACGCATCCCAGCCCCGCCGCTACCGCAGTCACCAGTAACCGCTCCCGCCTCGGTTTGTTTGTCTCCTCCCTCTAACGGCTCCGGCAGCATCTGGCGTCCGTGGCGTCGGTGACGTCGGCGTGGGGGTGGGACTTCCTGCTTCGCGCGCCGCTGGGCCGCTGGACAGAGCCCGCTCCTCCAAGCTGGAGGGGCGGTGCGATGAGGCGGCTTCGGGCCCGGACGTCAGCACGGGGGGTGGTGCCGCACCCCTGAGGAGCGTGGTCCACGCGGAAGAGCGAGGCTTTTCACCGCCGCCGCCGCCCTCGGACCTCTCCCGGGATACTTCACATTTCCCTAGGGACAGGAGCCCGAGGGGTCCGCTCGGCCCTCCTCCTCTTCAGCTTGCGCCGCGAGCTAAAGAGCTAGGCGTGGCGGGCTGGGCCGACACCCCGCTGTAGGACTGTAACCCTTAGTCCCAATGCCTCCGTAAGCGGAGTTGAGTGGGTGCAGGTGGTTGGAGCTGTGGAGGTGTCACCGGTGGCGAGCGCGGCCAGAACTGCGGTCACCTAAGTTTTCTGTGTGTGCGTTTCAAGGAGCATGCGTGCGTCTGGTATGTAACCTCTCTTTCTGGGCACGGCGTCTTGTTTGTATTTTGGAATACTCATTTTGTCCCTCCACAAACTGCCCTTGAATCCTTTTTTTATTTTCCTCGTAAAGTAGTGGGAGCTCGTGCTAGAAAAGTAGGCAGAGAGATTTGTTCTGAAGCCAGTTGGACGCACGTGAAACTCTTTATGGAGCTTTTGGATGCACTCTGGCTTGGTGGTTGTGTAGCCAGTTTGGTAATTGGCCAAACGTTTAAGTACCTCCAGCTTAATTTACGATGAAAAAGCTGTGCTACCATTTTTATTGGCTTTGAAGACAATTTGAATGAACCGTGATGTCGACTGTCATTACTGAGATAATACCTAAAATATGTTAGCGTATGCCGGGTTTAAATACTTTGGTGAATCCTCAGTGTCCAACTATTTTGACCATAATCAATGGCCATTTTGCTCTTAAAAATATCCACTGCTAAGTATTTTTAAAGCCTTTAGTTAGTTGAAATGAGGAAGCTCTTTCAAATCTTACACATGTCTGGGATGAGGAGAGACTTGTCCGAATTTCGTCTATATGATACTTAAAATCTATTCAGACTTTGAGCAGCTCTAAAATAGAGTAGGTTGTTAAAGCAGTGCTTCTGTTACCAAGCAACATCTCTGTAAACAAGTCTGATATTTAAAACACAGTAAATGTATCTATCCTACAGTTACCTGGATTCAGAATTCTCCATATTTATGAGTTTAGCTTGTAAGTGGTTAGAATTAATACTCACCTTTTGTATTGAGGTTTGATTTCAAACTCAGTTTGTTCAGAATTGTTAGAATGCTTTATTTATTTATTTAAGACCGAGTCTCGCTCTGTCGCCCAGGCTGGAGTGCAGTAGCGCCATCTTGGCTCACTGCAACCTCCGCCTCCTGCATTCAAGCGATTCTCCTGCCTCAGCCTCCTGAGTAGCTGGGATTACAGGCGCGCGCCACCACGCCTGGCTAATTTGTGTATTTTTAGTAGAGATGGGGTTTCACCATGTTGGCCAGGCTGGTCTCGAACTCCCGACCTCAGGTGATCCACCCACCTGGGCCTCCCAAATTACTGGGATTACAGGTGTGAGCCACTGCACCAGGCCAGAATGCTTTATATTACAGGTGTCACACAGAACTCTCCTGAGAGTTGCAAATGGTTTTGAGTTGTCCTTTGGTTATTTAGGACAGAGTATGCTGGGTATTCCCCTTACTTTGAGTGTTTTCTTTCCAGATCAGATGAAGTGTGCAGACTGTATTTAGAACATTCTCAGATAATAGTGAAATACAATTTAGAATTCCATGCAGCACTGGGAGAATGAAACACTGATTATTCACAGGTAGTTTTTTTTTTTTTTTTGAGACAGAGTTTCATTCTTGTCGCCCAGGTTGTAATGCAATGGTGTGATCTCCTCTCACTGCAACTTCCACCTCCCGGTTTCAAGCGATTCTCACATCTCAGCCTCCCGAGTAGCTGGGGTTACAGGCGCATGCCACCATGCCCTGCTAATTTTTGTGTTTTTGGTAGAGATGGGATTTCACCATATTGTCCAGGCTGGTCACGAACTCCTGACCTCAGGCGATCTGCCCCGCCTTGGCCTCCCAAAGTGCTGGGATTACAGGCATGAGCCAGTGTGCCTGGCCTATTCACAGGTAGTTTTTAATCCTTGGTTTACCAGTCACCTCACTGTCTCCTCTTATTGAACCCTTAATGATATAATTTTTGTGGCAAGTTGTTTTCAGAACACTTTTTGAATGATCTTTTGCATCAGTAACCTTTCAAGTAAGCAAGTATGTGAGAAAATCTGAGATAGGATGAGACTAAATGACTTCTTTGAAATCTATTAATAATGGGAATTGGAACTTGAAGTTTAATGTTCTTTATGTCAGATGCTCTTATGTATTGCTAAAATCCATGGACTTCATTTTAGTGCTCTCCTTTTTTCTTTTCTATATGCTGATGTTGAAGTAATGAAATATTCAAAAGTTGGGCAAGACGGAGAAGAAGAAAAATCAAGAATGACTCGTATAATCCTTAGTAATCAGAAATCAGCATTATGTCATGGGATGTTCTAATTCAAGAAGCTTAGAATGAAATCTTAACAGAAAGATTAGTGAATTTTAGTGGCTTGTCAGAATTTCCCCACCCCCAGGTACTGTCTCTTTGCCTAAAGTAAATGAGCTTGCTTTTAATTTTGTCATACATAATGTATTAGGTTCAGTAAGTAAATTGCCCACATTGTTTAACCTGTATGTGCTTTTAGGGAATGTGTGTAAATCTGTGTAAAAAACTTTCTATTAATCCAAGTTCACATTTCTTGACTTAAGCTGAACGCTTCGAAATCCTCTCACCTTGCCTTTTCAAGCGTATGTTCTTCATGGAAAAGGTGTCTCTGCCCAGATTGGTTTCTTCACTATCCCCTTAAACCTGCTCCGTACTTTATCCTTTCCATATTAGTCTGCATGTCCTGATCTTGTTCCCTTCTTTCTTAAAATCTAAATTGTACCTTTTCTATAAGGTTCAACTCCACCATGACCTCATACATACATAGGAATAGTATGTATTTGTGAGTTATATTTATTTGATACTTACACTTTTTGTTGTATTATTTTGACTTTTTTGACTTCCTAACTAGATTATAAGCTTATTAAGGGCAGGACTTTCAGATCTCAATGAGCTGTATCCTTAGTCTTTTCCAAATAGAAATTGCTGGATAAATATTTCTTAAGGATGACTGATTAGGCTTTGTGTCCCCACCCAAATCTCACCTTGAATTATAATCTCCGTAATCCCCATGTGTCAGGGGAGAGACCAGGTGGAGGGAATTGGATCATGGCAGCAATTTCCCCCATGCTGTTCTCGCGACAGTGAGTTCTCATGAGATGTGATGGTTTTATAAGTGAAGTGTTTGGTAGTTCCTCCTATGTCCATTCTCCTTCCTGCTACGTTGCGAAGAAGGTGCCTTGCTTTCCCTTCACCTTCTGCCATGATTTTAAGTTTTCTGAGACCTCTCCACCCATGTGGAACTGTGAATCAATTAAACCTCTTTCCTTTACAAATTACCCAATCTCAGGCAGTTCTTTATAGCAATATGAAATGGACTAATACAATGACAAATATGCATTTCTACTCTCCCCCCTTTTGTAAGTATTGTGAAAGTAAGGTTGTTGAGAGAAGAGAGTAACTGAAGGAGAAATAGCAACAGTGAACTATAAAAATGATTAAAGAGTAGGAAATCAGAAATAAAGATTCTGTTCCTAGAAAGTGAGTATTTGAGAATTTCCCATGGCAATACCAGCAGTAAGGACTCTCAGGAATGCTGGTACTATTCTTCAGTGGGCTTGGGGAGTTTGGTCAATTTCCTGGTTCCTAGTAGAATATTAGTTTATTTATTATACATTTTTTTCATCAGGACTCCCCTCTCTAGGTCATGGAGAGATCACTGACTGTCAAGTCTAGTACTGTTTCTTTCTTTCTTTTTTTTTTTTTGAGATGGAGTCTTGCTCTGTCTCCCCGGCTGGAGTGCAGTGGTGCAATCTTGGCTCACTGCAACCTCAAACTTGTGGGCTCATGCCGTTCTCCTGCCTCAGCCTCCCAAGTGGCTGGGGCTACAGGTGCATGCCACCACACCTGGCTTTTTTTTTGTATTTTGAGTAGAGACAGTGTTTCACCACATTTACCAGGCTGGTCTCAGAACTCCTGGCCTCAAGTGATCCACTCACCTTGACCTCCCAAAGTGCTGGAATCGTAGGTGTGAGCCACCATGCCTGGCCTACTATTTCTTTTAACTGAGCTATAATCCAGGATGGAAGAAATTAAGAAAGGAAATGCCCAGTTATTTGCCTTCTGTATATTGTGACTTCAGATTGCTTTTGGACTAAAATTCAGAGTTAGTAGGAGCCTAAACCTGGCCATTCCCTTTTGGAAAGCACATATCTGTCTCAAAATATGTCTATAAAATATCCATGTAGTTTTTACAGTCTCAACAAAAATCCTGTATCTGATGCTTATAACAAAGAGTTACTTCAGTTGAAGGTATAAAAAGTGAAGTTGAGTCTCAGAATGCTTTCATAAATATTCGTTTGATTCAGTTATTTCTTGAGTGAATTTGCCATTCTGGCTTCTGAGTTGTTGCCCAGTAACACAATTGCAGTATAATGTAGCAACCCTTGAAAACAGTAGCATTAAACTATAGGGATTTTCCCGATGAAGTTGCATTGCCTATCTCTGATGTTCATAATCAGCCTCTCTCAAGTGTGATTGCATTTTGTTTTAAGGCAGCTATTTCAGATATTGTTAAACTTAAGGGGCATACAATATATGGTCTTAAGGATATTTTTTAGAGTACTGACGAATTATAACTTCTTGCACATTGTTTTACATAGAGATGCATGATAAGTATGTACTGAATTATTTTGTGGGTGAAGGACACGTGAAAATACTGGTTTAATTAAAGATTATTCTGGGCAGAAAAACTATTACGTAATAACAGACTTCTCTACAACTGATATAGCCAGCCAGAGCTGGGGTGGATGAAGTTGAAATGGTTCTTTGTAACATTTTTGTATGACTTCTAGAACTTCGTAGAAAGCTTAGATCAATAAGCACAATTTAATAGGCACTGTAATTTTTTTTCTTTTTTGAGACGTAGTCTCACTCTGTCTGCAGGCTGGAGTGCAGTGGTGTGATCTCGGCTCACTGCAACCTCCGCTTCCCGGGTTTAAGCAATTCTCCTGCCTTAGCCTTCCCAAGCAGCTGGGACTACAGGCACGTGCCACCATGCCCGGCTAATTTTTTGATTTTTAAGAGAGACGGAATTTCACCGTGTTAGCCAGGGTGGTCTCGATCTCCTGACCTTATGATCCACCCACCTTGGCCTCCCAAAGTGCTGGGATTACAGGTGTGAGCCACTGCGCCCGGCCTAGGCACTGTAATTTTGTGGGAAGAGAATTATGATTCAGGAGACCAAGGCTTGACTGGGTGAGTCACTTCACCTTTCGTGGCCTGTCTTCTCATTTGAAAACATAAATCTCTGAAAGTTTCCTTCAGAAATTGTATGCTTCCAATTTAAAGCAAATTTTATTTCTCCTGTTTATGGGTTTAATCAATATTTGAGTGCCTATTATGTGTCTTGCGCTATGCTAGGCACTGGGGGGATTGTGAATAAGACATAGTGCTAAGTCTCCAGCACCTTATTGTCTGATGGGAGAAATGGACAAAGTAATTAGTAATTTGTAATAAAGCGTGTTAAATTTCGTAAGGATAGGTAAGAATGTGTTCTGGGACATGTGGGAAGGATACCTGGCCTAGAACTAGAAAGAATATGCTACAATTGAGGACTGTCTCTTTAGAATCTTATAAGTGTAGTTTGTAGGGTGTACTTGGCCTGGAGGGAGTTAGTCAAAGAAAACTAGGGAGACATTTCTTGAAGTTGGAGAGAGAGAAGAGTCATCAACGTTAGCGGTAGTTGAAATATCAGGTATAGGTGAGGTTCCTAGAGAGAGTTGTGTAGAATCAGAAGGGAGCTTGTGAACACCAGAATGTAATAGGAAGGGGGAGAAAGAAAGTAGGGAGAAAAACCAGAGTAGGGTAAGGTTTTGGAAACCTTATCAATGTGAAGGAATGCACATCACATTTAGTTTATTGATTAAGTGGAAATTGTTGCTCAAGAAACATTGAGTGTGTAGTCCTATAAACGTAAACCCATCTAAATAAAGATGCCCTCTACAAAGATCTGAACTTACAAATGGGGGTAATTTAAGTTCTTGCTTAGCAGCATAACAGAGGAAAGAGCCTGGATCCTGAGAGTGAAGGTTAGATTACTAGCTTCATAACTTTTTGAACCAGTTACTTAGTTTTTTGGTCCTCATTGTCTTAATGTGTAAAATGATATATATATATATATATATATATATATATTTTTTTTTTTTACAAGAGTCTTGTATGGATTAAAACAAGGTAAATTGTAAACCTGACTTTTAGTGGGCATTCTTTATTCATTTTTATCCGTGCCATTATTAATGACTCTTCTGAACTACATACCCTTCTTTTCCTTCCCCATCCCCAGTCATATTCTTTTATCCTTCAAGATCCACCAAAATTCCTTTGATATCTTCCTGTATGGATGATATTCCAAATTTTCTGTAATGGAATGAACATGTCCTATGTCCCTTAGAATTAGCAACACTATTCTTTTTTCTTTTTCTTTTTTAAAGCGTTAAGAAGGAAATTGTAGTATCTAACATGTGAGAAGTCTGGAGATAGGTGGTTCTAAGATTGTCAATTAAGTGGCTCAGTGATAATCTTTAAGAACCTGGATTCTTTTTGCTTGGTCATCCTTTGAACTCAGCCTTGATTACTACAACTGTCATGAAATTTTCCAAAGTTTGGAAGAGATAACTTCTTTCTTCTACCTAGCCCTTTTTAAACAGCTTTATTGAGGTATATTTTACCTACCATAAAAACCACTCATTGTAAGTATACAATTTAATGGTTTTTAGCAACTTTATAGAGTTGTGCAACTGTCATCACAAGGCAATTTCTGAACATTTTATCAATCTCCCAGATTCTCTTAAGCTCATTTGCATTTAATGTAACTCCTTCCCACAGCCCCAGAGAACCACTGATCTGCTTTCTATCACTATAAATTTGTCTTTTCTAGATATTTCATATAAATGGAATCACTATAGTCTTTTGCATCTGGCTTCTTTCACTTCATGCTTTTGAGGTTTATTTAATGTATATATATCAATGTTTTGTTCTTTTTAATTGTTGAATAGTATTCTTGTCTATTTTCCATTCACCAGGTGAATAGTATTGGTCAGTAGTGTTTCCCATTTATTGGTAACTGGTGAATAGTATTCCCCATTCACTAGGTGATAGACATTGGATTGTTTCCAGTTTTTGGCTATTATGAATAATGCTGCTGTGAAGATTTGTCTGTAATTCCTTGTGTGAGCATGTTCATTTCTTTTGGGTAAATTCCTAGGAGTGGAATTGCTGAATTATATGGTAAGCTTATTTTTAACTTTTAAAGAAACTGTCAAAATGTTTTCCAAAGTAGCTGTACCAATTATATCCTACCAGCAATGTATGGGGATTCTAGTTTCTCCATGTCCTCACCAACAGTTGTTGTCTTTTTAATTATAGCCATTCTAGTGAGTATCTAGTAGTATCCCATTGTAATTTTAATTTGCATTTCCCTGCACACTAATGTTGGACACCTTTTTCTGTGGTTGTTGGCCATTTGTAAGTCATTTTTAGTAGAATATCTGTTTAAGGCATTTGCCCATTTTTTTGCTGGATTTTTTTTTTTTTTTTTTGGTCTTACTGAGTTGTAAGTTCTTTATATATTCTGGATAAAAGTTTGTATTTTTTTAAATATCAAAGATTAGATTTGCAAAGATTTCTCCCAGTTGGTGTCTTGGCTTTTCATATTTTTACTGGTGTCTTTTGAAGTGCAAAAGTTTTAATGAAGTCATTTCTTTTGTGTGTGTGGCATGCGCTTTCATGTTATGTATAAGAACTTTTTGCCTAATCCAAGGTCTCAAAGATTTTTCTCTTGGTTTTCTTTGAGCTCTTTCCTTTAAATCTAAGATTCATATTGAATTAACCGTGCATATATGTAAGAAGAGGACCTAAGTTCATTTTTTTAAATGTGAATGCCAAATTATCCAGTACCATTTGTTAAAAAGACTGTTCTTTTCTCTTCAATTGTATTGGCATCTTTGTAAAATGTAAGAATTTATTCCTAGACTCATGTCTATAAACCTGTCCTTACTCCAACACCATTCTGTCTTGATAACTGCAGTTTTATAGTAAGTTTCAAAATGAGTAGTGTAACGTTTTCTTCCTTTTCAAAATTGATGCTGTGTTCTTTCCATTTCCATATACAATTTAGGATCAGCTTGTTAATTTCTACAAAAACAAATCTAATATTTGTAGGATTTGCCCTGAATCTGTCCGTCAATCTGGGAGGAGTCACTAACTTAAAAAACTTGAGTCTTCCAGTCCATGAACATGTAATATCTCTCCATTTACTTAGATCTTTAATTTCTCTTAATAATGTTTTTCACTTTTCAGTGTACAAATCTTGCACTTCTTTGGTTAAATTTATTCCTAAGACTTATAATTTTGATGCTCTTAGAAATGGAGTTTTCATGATTTGATTTCAAATTGTTCATTGTTAGCATAAAGAAATGCAACCAACCAGGTGTGGTGACTCACGCCTGTAATCCCAGCACTTTGGGAGGCCGAGGCGGGTGGATCATGAAATCAGGAGATCGAGACCATTGTGGCTAACACGGTGAAACCCCGTCTCTACTAAAAATAGAAAAAAATTAGCCGGGTGTGGTGGTGGGCACCTGTAGTCCCAGCTATTCGGGAGGCTGAGGCAGGAGAATGGTGTGAACCTGGGAGGCGGAGCTTACAGTGAGCCGAGATCACTCCAACTGCACTCCAGCCTAGAGGACAGAGCGAGACTCCGTCTTAAAAAAAAAAAATGCTGCCAATTTTTGCATATTATTTGTACATAGATGATCGTGTCTCAAAACAATGATACTTTTTCTTTCCAATCTCAACGTTATTTATTTCTTCATTTTTGCTTTAATTCTTGGGTTAGACCCTCCAGTACGATGTTGAAGAGAAGTGTTGAATGTGCATTGCATTACTCCCAGTCTTAGGGGGAAAACATGCATATTTTTACCATCAGGTATAATGTTAGCTCTAGATTTTCTATAGATGTCCTTTGAAGAAGGTTAAGGAAGCTCCCTTATGTTCCTAGTTTGTTGTGAGTTTTTAATCATGAGTAGGTGTTAGATTTTGTCATGTTTTTTCCTGCATGTGATGATATGGTTATATGATTTTTATTCTGTTAATATGTTATATATTAATTGATTATTGGAGATTAAACCCATCTTGCATTGCTGGGACAGATCGCACTTGGTCATGCTGTAAAACCGTTTTTTTTTTTTTTATAGCGTTTGAGACAGTCTTACTCTGTGACCCAGGCTGAAGTGCAATGGTGTGATTTTGGCTCACTGCAGCCTTGAACTCCTGGGCTCATGTGTTTCTCCTGCCTCAGCCTCCCCAGTGGCTGGGGCTACAGGCTCATGCCACCACACCTGGCTATTTTTCTTTCTTTTTCTTTTTTGGTATTTTTTGTAGAGACAGGGTTTTGCCATGTTGCCTGGGCTGTTCTTGAACTCCTTGGGTCAAACGGTTTACTTGCTTGGACTCCCAAAGTGCTGGGACTACAGGCTTAAGCCACCATACCCAGTCCGTGCTATATAATCTCTGTTATATGTTGTTGAATATGGTTTGTCTGATTATTGTTAAGGAATTTTGCGTATGTGTTCCTGAGGGATATTAGTCTTTTGGTTTCTCGTGATCTTGCTCTTACTGCTTTAAATGTTTGATAGCATTCATTAGTGCAGTTGTGGGGGCCTGGCCATTTCTTTGTGGGAATATTTAAAATTATTAATTCAGTTTCTTCACTTGTTATAGGTCTTTTCAGATTTTCTCTTTCTTCTAGAGTTTTGGTAATTTGTAGGTTCTAGGAAGTGTAGTCCATTTCATATAAATTATCTAATTTGTTGATACAAAGTTTGTATTAAGAAATCCTCTAAGTTAATAATTTAAGTTTGGTAATAATTCTCCCTCTTTCATTCTTGATTTTGGTAATTTGTATCTCTTATTTTCTTGGTCAGTCTAGCGAAGTTTTTTTTTTCCCCCGATTCTGTTGCTCTTTCCAAAGAACCAACCTTTTATTTCATTGATTATTTTTCATATTTATATTTCCTATTTCACTGATTTCCACGCTAAAAATTATTATTTTTCTGCTTGTTTTGGGTTTAATGTCCCTTCTGCTCCTTGTTTTTCTAATTTCCTAAGATGGAAGCTTAGATTATTGGTTTGAGACCTTTTTTCTTTTCTTATATAAATGTTTAAAACTAGACATTTTCCTCTAAGCACTGCTTTAGTTGCATTCTGTACATTTTGGTTTGCTGTGTTTTGTTTTCATTCAATTTGAAATATATTTTAAAAATTTTCCTCGCAATTTCTTCTTTGATCAATGGGTTATTTAGAGGTATGTTTTTAAATTTACCAATAATTGAGGTGTTCCCAGATATATTTTTGTTTGGATGACTAATTCCATTGTGATCAGATCACACATTTTTTATGAGTTCAATCTTTTAAATTTTATCGAGACTTGTCTTGTGCCCCAGTATGTGGTGTATCCTGGAAAATTTTCTTTGTGTGTGTGAAAAAGATGTATATTCTGTAATCATTGGGTAGTATTTTCTGTCAGTTATGTCAGGTTTATTGATGAGGTTAGTCAGGTCTTCCATATCCTTGCAGATTTTCTGTCTCGTTCTATCAGTCATTGCAGTCTTCAACTGTTTTTGTTGAATTATCTATTTCTCTTTTAAATTATCTCTATTTTTTTGCTTCATGTATTTTGGAGTTCTTTTGTTAGATGGACAGTTATTGTTATATCTTCCTGATATAGTGACCCTTTTTTCATTATGAAATATCCTCCTTTGTCTGTAATATTTCTTATCTTAAAATCTATTTTTCTTGGTACTATAGCCACTCTGGTTTTTTTATGGTTACTGCTTCTATGGTGTATTTTTTTTTTTAAATCCTTTTAATTTTTAACCTATTTGTGTCTTTGAATTGAAGATTTATCTCTTGTTGACAGCCTATAGTTAGGTTTTGTAATCCATCCTAACATAATCCCCCCTTTGAATAGAGTGTTTAGTTCATTCACATTTAATGTAATTGTTGATATTATTGGATTTACATCTGCATTTTTCATATTTGTTTTCTATTTGTCTCATTTGTTTTTTGCTTTTTCCTCTTTACCATCTTTCTGTGTTAAATATTCTTTAGTGTATCTTTTTAATTCTGTTGATTTCTTTTGCTATATTTTTAGGGATTACAATATGCCTTTTAACTTAATTACAGTCTCCTTCTGAATACTAAATTCTGATAAATTATAGAAACTTTTCTCCAGTGTATCTCTTTTTTCTCTTTTTGGTGCTATTATTATATATATTACAGCTGTATGTATTACAAACCCAGCGATACAGTACTATAATTATTCCTTTATGTAGTTTTATGTCTTTAAAGGAGATGAAGTGAAAATAATTATATTTTTAGAGTCTTTAATATTTACCGATGTAATTACCGTTTCCAATGAGCTTCATTCTCCTATAGAGTATTATTTTTCTTTTTTCTCAGACAAGTTCTCCTTCTGTTTTCCAGGCTGGAGTGCAATGCAATGGTGTAATCTTGGCTCACTGCAGCCTCTGCTCTCCCAGTTCAAGCAATCCTCCTGCCTCAGCCTCTCAAGTAGCTGGAACTACAGGCACGTGCCACCATACCTGGCTATTTTTTTGTAGAGACGGGGTTTTGCCATGTTGCCCAGGCTGGTCTCGAACTTCTGGGCTCAAGTCAACCACCCACCTTGGCCTCTCAAACTGCTACGATTACAGGCATGAGCCACTGTGCCCAGCCTAGATTAAAGTTATTCTATGGTGTGACTTTTATCCTGAAGGACTTCCTTTGTTATTTCTCATAAGGCATGTCTCACAGCAACGACTTCTCTTCATCTTTGGTTATCTATCTGGCAATATCTTTATTTCATCTTCATTTTTGAAGGGCAGTTTTGCTGAATATAGAAATTTTAGTGGTAAGTTTTTTGTGTTTCTTTTAAAAATTTGTTTTTTTCCATGTCATTTCTGATGAGAAATCAGCGTTAATAATGTTGCCGTGTATGTGAAGTCATTTTTCTCTCGCTCCTTTTTTAAGGTTTCCTCTTTGTCTTTCAGCATTTGCAGGTTTCTTTGGATTTGTTGGGCTGTTTAGATGTGTCAATTAATGTTTTTCATTAAATTAGGGAAGTGTTTGGCGAGTATTTCTTCAAAACTTCTTTTCTGCCTCTTTCTCTCTTTCCTGACCTTCTGGAACTCCCACTGCATATTTCATGTACAGTATGTCGTCACTTAACAGTATTATTATTATTATTTTTTTGAGATGGAGTCTTGCTCTGTTGCCAGGCTGGAGTACAGTGGCGTGATCTCGGCTCACTGCAACTTCCGCATGTCGGGTTCAAGTGATTCTCTTGCCTTAGCCTTCTGAGTAGCTGGGACTATAGGTGTGCACCACCACACCTGGCTAATTTTTGTATTTTTAGTACAGATGGGGTTTCACCATGTTGGCTAGGATAGTCTCAATCTCCTGACCTCGTGATCTCCCTGCCTCGGCCTCCCAAAGTGCTGGGATTATAGGCGTGAGCCACCATGCCCGGCTGTCACTTAACGTTATTGATAGGTTCTTGGAAACTGACTTTAAGTGAAATGATGTATAATGAAACCAACCCTAGGCTAATTGATAAAAACAATAGTTAAATTCCTATGGCATATCTCTGGTCAAAAAACTTCTTCAAACTTCTAAATAAATACCCAAGACACTTCCTACATTAAACGTTGAAATAAATGTGAGCTGTAATGTTTAAGAAAGATTAGTAAAAACAAGTAAGATAGTTACTTACCTAATTTTTGGTTAACCAGTGAGTGACAGTGGTCATAGTGGTGGTGGGTTAAACCAAGAAATAAATGTTTGCAAAACAAAAATTATAAGGGGCACCTCTTACTATCATGCAGTTCAAAAATAATCACAAATATGGCAGGCTTGATAAGAGTGCTTTTGTACTACATAATGTATTGTCATGCATTTACATGACTATATACTTTATTTGAAATTTCATTTTACAATAATTTGTATTCATTCATTCATTCATTCATTCATTTTCCAACCTGCTCTAGGGTTCAGGCTTTCTGGTGGCCAGAGCCTGTCCTGGCACGGAACCAACCGTGGACAGGATGACATTCCATTGCATGGTGCACTTAAACACACACCCATACTCATGCCTACTGGGACAATTTCGATCTCCCAGTGAACCTAACGTGCACGTCTTTAGGATATGAGAAGAGGAAACTGGAGTACTTGGAAAATACAAACAAATGTTTACTTAATCATTTTTGGTGAGTGTCCATTTAAATGTTTTGCTCGTTAAAAATTTTTGATTGTTTATTTTCCTGTCATTTAGTTTTGAGAGTTCTTTATTCTGGGTGCAAGTCCTTTATCAGATTTATGATTTGCAGTTTTTCCCAAGTCTGGTGTATCTTTTCACTTATGTAACAGTGGATTTTGAAGAGTAGTGGATTTTGAAGTTCTTAATTTTGATGAAATCCAGTTTGTCAGTTTTTTCTTTTATGGATTGTGCTTTTGGTGTTATATCTGAGAAGTCTTAACCCAAGATCAAAATGATTTTCTCCTGTATTTTTTTTAGGAGGTTTATAGTTTAGGTTTTTAATTCAGGCCTCTGATTTATTTTGATTCTATTTTTGTACATGGTATAAGGAGCAACTTGAAGTTCTTTTTGTGTGTGTGTGTGTGTGTGTGTGTGTGTGTATGGAAAAGACAATTGTTCCAGGACCATTTTTTGAAAAGACTATTTTTTCTTCACTGAATTGCCTGCATTTTTGTCGGAAATCAATTGACTGTTTATATTTGACTGTATTTCAGGACAGTCTTTTTTGTTTAACGGATTTTTGAGACTCTGATGTAATACTACATAATTTTTATTTCTATGCACTTTAATAAGTGAAGTCAGGTAATACAAGTCTTCTAACTGTTCTTTTTCAAAGTTTTTTTTTTTTTTTTTTTGGCTCTTCTAGGTCCCTTGTGTTTCCATATGAATTTTAGAATCAGCTTGTTAATTTCTATGAAAACTACCTCAGTATTTTGAATGACATTGCATTGAATTTGGGAGAAATTAACTTCTTAACAATATTGAATTTTCTGATGCACAAATACGGCATATCTTACTATTGTAACCTGCTTTTTAAAAACAATTATAGATATAGAGTCTCACTATGTTGCCCAGGCTGATCTTGAACTCTTGGGATGAAGTGATCCTCCCACCTCGACCTCCCAAAATGCTGGGGTTACAGGCATGAGCCACCACACCTGGCCATGACCTGCTTTTTTAATAGTCTCTTTCCATTGTAAACACCACTATTAAGTTGGTACCATGAGGATAAGTACTGATTCTATCCTCCACTCCTACCTGGAATTTAGGATACACTCAGTAAACATTTACTGAATGACAAATAAAAGAAGATTCTTGAACATAAATGTTTCTGCATCTCTAATTAGTTTCTCAGGATTAATTCCTAAAATTAGAATTATTAAGTCACAAGATATATTCATTTTGAAAGCTT
Organism: Papio anubis; assembly: GCF_008728515.1. NCBI lineage: Eukaryota > Metazoa > Chordata > Mammalia > Primates > Cercopithecidae > Papio > Papio anubis. Next base: position 88,877,459 of record NC_044984.1, on the reverse strand, counting down.
TTGCTTAGTAAACTGTCCTCCAGGTAGAAATTTCTTTTCTGTTCTTTTTTGAGTTGGAGTTTTGCTCTTGTTGCCCAGGCTGGAGTGCAGTGGTGTGATCTTGGGCCACTGGAACCTCCCCGCCTCCCAGGTTCAGGTGATTCTCTTGCCTCAGCCTCCTGAGTAGCTGTGATTACAGGTGCCTGCCACCATGCCTGGCTAATTTTTGTATCTTTAGTACAGAAGGGGTTTCACCATGTTGGCCAGGCTGATCTCGAACTTCCGACCTTAGGTGATCTGCCCACCTCAGCCTCCCAAAGTACTGGGATTACAGGCGTGAGCCACCACACCTGGCCTGAGATAGAAATTTCTCGATAACTAACTTTAATGCATGCATAATTGGTTAGCAAACAGTGTTCTCGGTGACATCCTTCCCCAAGGTTTCTCTGAAATTACATTATAAGCCTATGGGAGAGTAGGATTTACATCATAGAAATTTTGTGGGTCACTTTACTGTCATTAACAGTTTACTGGAATTCGGAGCTATGAAGATGACCAAAACAGTTGAAGATAGTTTATATGGTTATAAAGCATCTGGAGGGGAAAAGTGCAGATGCTATAGAATATGGAATAAATTAGGCCGGGAACAGTGACTCATGCCTGTAATCCCAGCACTTTGGGAGGCCGAGGTGCGTGGATCACTTGAGATCAGGAGTTCGAGACCAGCCTTGCCAACACGGTGAAACCCTGTCTCTAAAAATACGAAAAATAGCCAGGCGTGGTGCGTGCCTGTAATCCCAGCCACTGGGGAGGCTGAAACAGGAGAATCACTTGAAACCGGGGTGCAGAGGTTGCAGTGAGCTGAGATTGCGCCATTGTACTCCAGCCTGGGTGACAGGGTCAGGCTCCGTCTCAAAAAAATGTATATGTATATATAGAATAAATATCCTGCGGCAAGCACAAGGAAGGCAGGAACCTATGAAGCACATGGGCAAAAGCTACTCTTTTTGTTCACTTTTAGAGCAACTAAAACTCTGAAAATAGTTTTGTGATTTTGCAGACTATAGGGTTTCAGGTTTGACTGTGATTGTGATTTGTGGATTAATTGACAGGATTTAAGAAGGTATTTTAATTTGGCATAACTATGAACAAAGTTTTGAAGGCAAAGAGAAATGTGTTTGAGAGTCTGTAAACTTAATTGACTGTAGCACAGGGGTCCTGTGGGGCAGCAAAATGTTTGAATTTGTATAGGGAGCTGGCTAATACAGGGCTGTGAGTTTAGCTGGGAAATTTATATTTGAGTCAGAAAAGAATAAGGATTATCATAGGAGTTATAGTGATGAAGGCAGTGTGTGAGAAAGATTGTTTTGGTGATATTTGTAGGCCATGTAAGAATGAGAAAAGACTAAAGTCTGGGACACCATCTAGGAGGCTTCTGTTAAGTGTAAAGTATTTAAGATTCGGCACTGGAGTGTGATGGCTCTCAAAATGGGGAAGAATGATTATATTCAACAAATAGATGATGAAGAATCAGCAGGATTAATTTGTTACAAATAGAGGATAGAGGATGGGTAGTGGTTAAATGAGAGGAGGATAGTGGTAATTGACTTTTTTAAGAAGACAAGTAGAAAATTTGAACCTAATGAACTGAATTCTTGTTAGGTTGATGTAGTGGATAAAATGTGATAACTTTTCCTCACCTATTACTGGATTCATGACTGAGACCCCTGTAACAAAAGACAGATTATCAAGAGGAAAGCATACACATTTATTTAATGAAAGCTTTACTTTATATGAGTCTTCAGAAATGAAGACTGAAATAAACAGGGAAACCTTTCTTTCTGTGTTTTTCTAAAAAAAATTATTATTTCAATAGTTTTGGGGGAACAGGTGATGTTTGGTTACATGGATAACTTCTTTAGTGGTGATTTCTGAGATTTTGCTGCACCCATCACTTGAGTGGTGTACACGCACCCAGTGTGCAGTCTTTTAGCCCTCTCCCCCTCCCACCCTTCTCCCCAGGTCCCCAGAGTCCATTATATCATTCTTATGACTTTGCATCCTCGTAGCTTAGCTCCCACTTATGAGAACATACGGTGTTTGGTTTTCCATTCCTGAGTTATTTCAGTTAGAATAATGGCCTCCAACTCTATCTCGGTTGCTGTGAATGCTGTTATTTCATTCCTTTTTATGGCTGAGTAGTATTGCATGGTATATATATACCACATTTTCTTTATCTACTCATTGGTTGATGGGCATTTAGGCTGATTCCATATTTTTGCAGTTGCAAATGTGCTGCTGTAAACATGCATGTTCGAGTGTCTTTTTCATATAATGACTTTTCCTCTGGGTAGATGCCCAATAGTGAGATTGCTGGATCAAATGGTAGTTCTACTTTTACTTTTTTTTTTTGAGATGGAGTCTTGCTCTGTCGCCCAGGCTGGAGTGCAGTGGTGCGATCTCTGCTCACTGCAAGCTCCACCTCATGGGTTCACGCCATTCCCCTGCCTCAGCCTCCTGAGTAGCTGGGACTACAGGCACCCACCACCACACGTGGCTAATTTTTTTTTTGTATTTTTAGTAGAGACGGGGTTTCACTGTGTTCATCAGGATGGTCTCCATCTCCTGGCCTCGTGATCCGCCCACCTCAGCCTCCCAAAGTGCTGGGATTACAGGCATGAGCCACCTCGCCCAGTCTACTTTTAGTTCTTTAAGGAATATCCATGCTGTTTTCTATAGTGGTTGTACTAGTTTACCTTCCCACCAGCAGTGTAAAAGTGTTCGCTTTTCACCACATCTCCATCACCATCTATCATTTTTTGGTTTTTAAATTATGGCCATTCTTGGAAGAGTAAGGTGGTAGCACATTGTGGTTTTGATTTGCATTTGCCTGATAGTGATGTTGAGCATTTTTTCATATGTCTGTTGGCCATTTGTATATCTTTTGAGAATTGTCTATTCATGTCCTTTCCCCAGTTTTTGATGGGAATATTTATTTTTTTCTTGCAGATTTGTTTGAGTTCCTTGTAGATTCTGGATGTTAGTCCTTTGTGAAATGCATAGTTTGTGAATATTTTCTCCCACTCTGTGGGTTGTGTGTTCACTCTGCTGATTATTTCTTTTGCTATGCTGAAGCTTTTTAGTTTAATTAAGTTCCATACATTTATTTTCATTTTTGTTGCGTTTGATTCTTGGTCATGAACTCTTTGCCTAAGCCAATGTCTAGAAGAGTTTTTCTGATGTGATTTTCTAGAATTTTTCTGGTTTCAGGACTTAGATTTAAGTCTTTAAGCCATCTTGAGTTGATATTTGTATAAGGTGAGAGTTGAGATTCCGCTTTCATTCTTCTACATGTGGCTTGCCAATTGTCCCAGCACCATTTGTTGAATAGGTTGTCCTTTCTCTACTTTATGTTTTTGTTTGCTTTATCAAATATCAGTTGACTGTGAGTACTTGGCTTTGTTTCTGGGTTGTCTATTCTGTTCCACTGATCTATGTGCCTGTTTTTATGCCAGTACCATGCTGTTTTGGTAACTGTAGCCTTGGTAGTATAATTTGAAGTCAGGTAATGTGATACTTCCAGATTTGTTCTTTGTGCTTACTCTTGCTTTGCAGGCTCTTTTTTGGTTCCATATGAATTTTAGGATTGTTGTTTTCTAGTTCTGTGAAGAATGATGGTGGTATTTTGATGGGAATTGCTTTGAATTGGTAGATTGCTTTTGGCAGTGTGGTCATTTTCACAATATTGATTCTACCCATCCATGCGCATGGCATATATTTCCATTTGTTTGTGTCGTCTATGATTTCTTTCAGCGTTTTTTTATAGTTTTCTTTGCAGAGGTCTTTTCGCCTCCTTGATTAGGTATATTCCTAAGTATTTTGTTTTATTTTTTGCAGCTATCGTAAAAGGGGTTGAGTTCTTGATTTGATTCTCCGCTTGGTGGTTATTATACAGCAGAGCTACTCATCTGTGTACATCAATTTTGTATCCTGAAACTTTGCCAAATTCATTTACCAGTTCTAGGAGCTTTTTGAATAAGTCTTTAGGGTTTTCTAGGTATACAATCATATCATCAGCAAACTGCAACACTTTGACTTCCTCTTTACCAATTTGGGTGCCCTTGATTTCTTTCTCCTCATCGATTGTTCTGGCTAGGACTTCCATTATTATATTGAATAGAAGTGGTGAAAGTGGACATCCTTGTCTTGTTCTAGTTCTCGGGGGGAATGCTTTCAACTTTTCACTGTTCAGTGTAATGTTGGCTGTGGGTTTGTCATAGATGGCTTTTATTAAGGTATGTCCCTTCTATGCCGATGTTGCAAATGGTTTTAATCATAAAGGGATCTGAATTTTGTCATGCTTTTTCTGCGTCTGTTGAGATGATCATGTGGTTTTTGTTTTTAATTCTGTTTATATGGTGTCTTTATATGGTACATTTATTGACTTTCATTTGTTAAGCCAACCCTGCATCCCTGGTATGAAACCCAGTTGATCATGGTGTATTTTCTTTTTGACATGTTGTTGGACCTGGGTAGCTAGTATTTTGTTGAGGTTTTTTGCATCTTTGTTCGTCAGGGATATTGGTGTGTGGTTTTCTTTTTTTATTATGTCCTTTCCTGGTTTTGTTATTAGGGTAATACTGCTTTATAGAATGATTTAGAGAGGATTCCCTCTTTGTGTTTTGGAATAGCTTCAGTAGGATTCATACCAATTCTTCTTTGAACGTCTGATAGAATTCAGCTGTGAATCCATCTGGTCCTGGACTTTTTTGTTGTTGTTGTTGGCTTTTTTTAAAAATTACTGTTTCAATCTTGCTACTTGTTATTGACCTATTCAGAGTTGGTGTCTATTTCTTCCTAGTTTAATCTAGGAGGGTTGTATATTTCCAGGAATTTATCCATCTCCTCTAGGTTTTCTAGTTTGTGTGCATAAAGATATTTATAGTAGCCCTACAAAAGCACGATCTTTTGTATTTCTGTGTTACCACTTTTGATATCTCCTCTTTTGTTTCTAATTGAGTTGTTTGGATCTACTCTGTTCTCTTGGTAATCTTGCTAATGGTCTGTCAATTTTGTCTTTTCAAATAACCAGCTTCTTGTTTCATTTATCTTTTGTATTATTTTGTTGTTGTTGTTTCAATTTCATTTGATCTTTGTTACTTCTTTTCTTCTGCTTGGTTTTGGTTTGGTCTGTTCTTGTTTCTCTAATTCCGTGAGGTGTGAGGTTAGGTAGTCTATTTGTGCTTTTTCGGACTTTTTGATGTAAGCATTGATTGCTATGAACTTTCCTCTGAGCACCACTGTATTTGCTGTATCCCAGAGGGTTGATAGGTTGTGTCACTGTTACTGTTCAGTTCAAAGAATTTTAAAATTTCCCTCTTGATTTCATTGTTGACCCAGAGGTCAATCGTGAGCAGGTTTAAATTTCCATATATTTGTATAGTTTTGAAGGTTCCTTTGGATTTAATTTCTAATTTTATTCTGCTGTGGTCTTAGAGAATATTTGATATTTGATTTTCTTAAATTTGTTGAGAATTGTATTGTGGTCTGTCTTGGAGAATGTTCCATGTGTTGATGCAAAGAATATATTCTGCAATGGTTGGGTAGAATGTTCTGTAAATATCTGTTAAGTTCATTTGTTTTAGGGTTTAGTCTATTGTTTCTTTGTTGACTTTCTGTCTTAATGACCTGTCTAGTGCTGTTAGTGGAGTATTGAAGTCCTTCACTATTATTTTGTTGCCATCTATCTCATTTCTTAGGTCTAGTATTAAATGTTTTATAAATTTGGGAACTACAGTGTTAGGTGTATATGTTTTTGGGATTGTGATATTTTCCTGTTGGACTAATCCTTTTATCACTATATAATGTCCCTCTTTGTCTTTTTAAACTGTTGTTGCTTTAAAGTTTGTTTTGTCTGATACAAGAATAGCTATTCCTGCTCACCTTTGGTTTCCATTTGTGTGGAATATCTTTTTCCACCCCTTTACCTTATAAGTTTATATGAGTCCTTATGTATTAGGTGAGTCTCTTGAAGGCAGCAGATACTTGGTGGATTTTTATCCATTCTGTTTTTCTGCATCTTTTTTTTTTTTTTAATTGAGACAGAGCCTCACTCTGTCACCCAGGCTGGAGTACAATGACATGATCTTGGCTCACTGCAACGTCTGCTGCCCGGATTCAGGCGATTCTCATGCATCAACCTCCTGAGTAGCTGGGATTACAGGTGCCTGCCACCATGCCTGGCTAATTTTTTTGTATTTTTAGTAGAGACAGACTTTCACCATGTTGGCCCGGCTGGTCTTGAACTCCTGATCTCAGGTGATCTGCCCACTTCGGCCTCCCAGAGTGCTGGGATTACAGGTGTGAGCCACTGTGCTGGCCTCTGTATCTTTTCAGTGAAACATTTAGGCAATTTACATTCAACATCAGTATTGAGATGTGAGATACTGTTCTGTTCATCATACTAGTTGTTGCCTGATTACCTTTTTTTTGTTGTTGTTTACATTGTGTTATTGTTCTGTAGGTCCTGTAAGATTTATGCTTTAAGGAAGGTTCTATTTTGATGTTTTGAGGTTGTTTCAAAAGTCAGAACTCCTTTTAGCAGTTCTTGCAGTGCTGGCTTGGTGGTAGTGGTGAATTCTCTGAGCACTTGTTTGTCTGAAAAGGACTTTATTGCTCTTTCATTATGAAATTTAGTTTTGCTGGATACAGAATTATTGGTTGATAATTTTTTGTTTAAGGAGACTAAAGGTAGTACCCAATTCCTTCTAGCTTGTAGGGTTTCTGCTGAGAAATCTGCTGTTAATCTATTAGGTTTTCCTTTGTAGGTTACCTGATGCTTTTGCCTCACAGCTGTTAAGATTCTTTCCTTTGTCGTGACTTTAGATAACCTGATGACTGTGTGCCTTGGTGTTGATCTTTTTGTGATAAATTTCCTGGGTGTTCTTTGAGCTTCGTGTGTGTGTGTGTGTGTGTGTGTGTGTGTGTGTGTCGTGTGTGTGTTTTAGACCAAGTCTCACTCTGTCGCCCAGGCTGGAGTGCAGTGGCGCCATCTTGGCTCCTTGCAGCCTCTGCCTTCCAGGTTCAGGCGATTGTCCTACCTCAGCCTCCTGAATAGCTGGGACTACAGGCACACGCCACCATGCCTGGCTAATATATATATATATTTTTGTTTAGTCGAGGTTTCACCGTGTTGGCCAGGCTGGTGTCAAACTCCTGACCTTGAGTGATCCTCCCACCTTGGCCTCCCAAAGTGCTGGATTACAGGCATGAGCCACCACATCTGGCCAGGCTGCTTGTATTTGGATGTCTAGATCTCTATCAAAACCGGGGACATTTTCCTCAATTATTCCCTCAAATAGTTTTCTAAACTTTTAGATTTCTCTTCTTCCTTAGGGACAGCAGTTATTCTTATGTTGGGTCTTTTAACATCCCAAGTTTCATGGAGGCTTTATTCATTTTTTAAAATAATTTTTTCTTTTTTTTTCTTTTTCTTTCTTTGTTTCTTCCTTTTTCTTTTTCTTTTTTTTTTTTTTTTTTTTTTTTTTTTTTTTTTTTTTTTTTTTTTTTTTTTTTTTTTTTTTTTTTTGCGATGGAGTCTCTCTGTTGCCCAGGCTGGAGTGCAGTGGCACGATCTTGGCTCACTGCAACCTCCTTCTCCCAGGTTTAAGTGATTCTCCTGCCTCAGCCCCTTGAGTAACTGGACTACAGGTGTGTGCCACCATGCCTGGCTAATTTTTTGTATTTTTAGTGGAGATGGGATTTCACCGTGTTAGGCAGGATGGTCTTGATCTCCTGACCTTGTGGTCCACCTGCCTTGGCCTCCTGAGGTGTTGGGATTATAGGCTGAGCCACTGCACCCAGCTAAAATTATTTTTTCGTTGTCTTTGTCAGATTGGGTTAATTTGAGGGCCCTGTCTTTGAGCTCTAAAGTTCTTTCTTCTACTTGTTTAATTCTGTTGTTGGAACTTTCCAGTGTATTTTGTGTTTCTCTAAGTGTGTATTTAATTTCCAGAAGTTGTGGTTGTCTTGTTTTTATGATGCATATTTCTCTGGAGACTTTTTCATCCATATCCTGTTTTTTATTTTATTTTTATTTTATTTTTTTATTTGTTCAAGTTGGTTTTCACTTTTCTCTGGTGCCCCCTTGAGTAGCTTAATAATCAGCCTTCCAAATTCTTTATCTGGCAATTCAGAGATTTGTTCTTGGTTTGGATCCATTGCTGGAGAGCTAGTGTGATCTTTTTGTTGTCAAACTTTGTTTTGTCATATTACTAAAATTACTTTTCTAGTTCCTTTTCATTTGTATGTTTTAGTGGAAAGATCTGGAACTGAAGGACTGCTGTTCACATTTTTTTTTTTTTTGTCCCACGAGGTGATTCCTTGATGTGGAGTCACCCCTTTCCCCTAGGGATGGGGCTTCCTAAGAGCCAGACTGAGGTGATTGTTATTACCGTTCTGGGTCTAGCCACCCAGCAGGGTTACTGGGCTCCAGGCTGATGCTAGCGAATGTCTGCAAGTTGTCTTGTGATACAATCTGTCTCAGGTCTCCCAACTGTGGATACTGGCACCTGCTCCAGTGGAGGTGGCAGGGGAGTGAATGCTGGTTAGGCTAGCAGTTGAAGTTGTCATGTGGACAGACTCAGGACCTATGAGTGTTGCAGGCAGTGGAATTAGCTGTTGTTTTCTCTTTTGGAACAGAGTTGTTCTGTTATGAGTTGCTGTAATGGCTTGAGTCGGTTGGCCTCCAGTCAGGAGGTGGCACTTTCAAGAGAGCAGCAGCTGCAGTAGTAGAAGGGGGTATAATCTTGCCCTACGTTGGCAGGATAAGTACTGAGGTTTCTCAGACGATGGACAGGCCCATAGAGCTCCGGAGAGTTCATGTCTTTTGTCTTTGGAGTTTTTTGGCTGTCTTGTGGCATTTGCATCAGTAAGCTGCTTTTTTCAAAGCGTCTGTCTCTCTGTTTTTTTGTGGACAGTCATGCAGAAGTATCATTAGAGGACAAATGGATGTGCTCTAGCAGTAATAAACTGGGGGAAACTTAGTAAGTCCCATTTGTTCAGATTCCTCTTTGTGTCTTCTTTCCTACAGGTATAGGGAGGATCCCTCTGGATTGAGGATCTTATGACCTACTTTAGAGGAAGGTGAGATAAACCTTCTTGCTTCTGCTTTTTTCTCAAATGCCAAGGTGCCATATTTTGGGTAAATTCAAAATATGTCTTAAATCCCATCTTTGCGCTTCTGTTGTAGAAAGAACATGTGAGTAGAGGGGGATTTATAAGCGGAGAGAGGTTAGGAACTAGGGTGCAAATTTCAGTATCATTCAGATCAAGTAATAAATGAAGCTTTGAGAGGTGCAGCTTGACGTTTCTTACGAGATGGGATAAGGGACTAGAGAATAAGGAAGAGTATTTAATAATTTCAGTTCAAGTGAAGGGACTAGTATAATGCTTTATACAGGTTGAGGATCCCTAATCCCACAATCCAGAATGCTGTAAAATCTGAAACTTTTTGAGCACCAACATGACACCATGTGGAAAATTTCAAACCTGACCTCGTATGATGGGTTGCAGTCAAAATGCAGGCGTACAACATACAGTTTATTAAGCATCCTCAAGGGAAAAATAAAATTACCTTCAGGCTATGTGTGTGTATAAGGTATATATGGAACATAAATGAATTTTATGTTTAGACTTGCATCTCATCCCCAAGATACTCATTATGTATATGCAAATATTCTAAAATCTGAAAAAATTCAAAATCTGAAATCCTTCTGGTCCCAGGCATTTTGCATAAGGGATATTCAACTTGTGTTTACAGTTTGTAAAGTGCTTTTGCCTACCTAATGTTGTGACATTTTTAAGAGTTTGATTTCTCAACCTTAATTTTTCAAATGTATTATTATACTTGTACAAATTATCTCATTACTATGGTTTCGAGCTTTCCTATTTTCTAAGCCAGTTTTCTTGCGTCTCTGCTGTAAAAAATATTTTCTAAGATAATTTGTATAATTTGAAAAGTCTTACCACAAGGTGTCATTGTAACCTGTAAAAAGAATTTCCATGTGAACATTTGTGGTATCAGTTGTACAATTTTTACATTTTTTGTGTGTTTAAACATTTTTTTTCATATCTGTTCCTTATTTTTTAGTTGTAACCTAATATATTGTGTATCTCTTATATTAAAGAAAAAAATAAAATAGCTCATGTTCTTGAGTTCTCATATTTTTTCACAAACATATGCTTTCCACCCACAAATTCTTTTAGAGTGTGTTGCTATAGAGATGATTTGTTTGAAGGAAAGAATGAGGAGGAGTAGCAGCAGGTGGACATTTAAGGAACAAAATCCTCATTTTATGTCTTTGTTCCTGACAGAGCCAGCTTTAGAGTTTGCCCCTCTGCTTTTGAAATCCCTATGGAAGAAAGGTGGATATTCTGAGTGTTTTACAGTGATGGTTTTTGCAGTTTACTAAGATTGATTTGCCAAAGATCAGTGTACAGGATTCCTCATTCTTATGTAGGATTAGCGCATGAAGTAATTGTAATCTTTGAAACAGCCTTTCTTCCATTTTAACTGGATTCCATTTTAGTGTTCTTTGCTTTCCTATCTTGGTTTCCTGATTGACCTTTTAACTAGTGACATTAAAATACTTTTTGCTGGGGGATGGGTATAGGTATCTAATTATTAACTCCTGCTCTTACTGCCCCCAAGTTAATTTTTCCCTCTCCTCTCCTCTCCTCTCCCCTCCTCTCCTCTCCCCTCCCCTCCTCTCCTCTCCCCTCCCCTCCCCTCCCCCCTCTCCCCTCTCTCCTCTCTCTTCTCTTCTCCTTTCGTTTCCTTTCCTTTCGGGACAGGGTCTCACCATGTCACCCAGGCTGGAGTGCAGTGGTGCGATCTCGGCTCACTGCAGCCTCGACCCTCCTGGGCTCAAGCGATCCTCCCACTTCAGCCTCCTGAGTAGCTGGGACCATAGGTGCATGCTACCTTACCTGGCTAATTTTAGTATTTTTCATAGAGACAGGCTTTCACCATGTTGCCCAAGCTGTTCTTGAACTCCTGAGCTCAAACCATCTGCCTGCCTTGACCTCCTAAAGTGCTAGGATTATAGGTGTGAGCCACTGTGCCTGGCTTCAAATTAATTTTCAAGATTATTGACTACCTGCTGCTACTGTCTTAGTTAAGGCCCTCATTATTGCTTTCCTGGACCTTTGATCTCCTTTTTCTCTTTCTTCTATTCCTCCTCCTCGAATCTGTCCTCCACAAATAAACCACTTATTTTTCTGAAATGTAAATGTGAGTCTACTCTATAATGTCTTCTATCCATCTAAGTTTAAAGTCTTTCATTGGCTCTCCAAGACCATGGGATAAACTCCAGTCTTCTGCATGTGGCCTTCAAGGCCCTACCTTACCTCCCCAGGGTGTTCTCTCCCTTGCCCTCCACCCCTAATGTTCTTCTCCTTAATCGCCAAGACTTTGTACTTGATATTTCTTCCTTGCATCCCTTTCTTAATTTTAGCTGCTTCTTTGTGAAGTTTCCCCTGGCAACTTCACTAGCAGAACTAGGGTTCTCTCCCTTGTCCATTCATACTACTGGTAAATATTTTATAATATTTTTATAATTTTTTGGAAGTTCCTCTTTTTTTAAACTGGCATATAATTTACATATTTATGGGGTACATGTGTATTTGTTACATGCATAGAATGTGTAATGATCAAGTCAGGGTACTTGGGGTATACATCACCTTGAATGTTTACCATTTCTATGTGTTGGGAATATTTCAAGTCCTCTCTTGTAGCTACTTTGAAATATATATGATTCAAATTAATTATTAACTGTATTCTGCTGTGCAACATTAGAACTTGTATTGTTTATCTAACTGGATATCTGTATTCATTAACCAAACTTCCTTTATCCCACCTTCCCCCACACACATACTTCCTGGCCTTTTATATCATTTTATTCTCTACCTCCATGAGATCAACTTTTTTTTTAAGCTCCCACATGAGTTAGAACATGTGGTATTTGTCTTTTTTTGCCTGGCTTATTTCACTTATTGTAATGACCTCCAGCTTTATCCATATTGCTACAAATGACATGATTTCATTCTTTCTCATAGCTGAGTAGTATTTCACCATGTATATATACCACATTTAAAAAAATCAGTTCAGGCCAGGTGCGGTGGCTCATGCCTATAATCCCAGCACTTTGGGAGGCCAAGGTGGGCAGATCACGAGGCCAGGACATTGAGACTGTCCTGGCTAACACGGTGAAACCTTGTCTTTACTAAAAATACAAAAAAAAAAATTAGCCCAGCATCGTGGCAGGTGCCTGTAGTCCCAGCTACTTGGGAGGCTGAGGCAAGAGAATGGTGTGAACCCGGGAGGCAGAGCTTGCAGTGAACCAAGTTTGCGCCACTGCACTCCAGCACTCTAGCCTGGGCGACAGAGCGAGACTCTGTATCAAAAAAAAAAAAAAAAAATTCAGTTTATCCATTAATGTACACTTAAGTTGATTCTGTATCTTTGCTGTTGTGAATAGTGCTGCAATAACCATGTAAGTCCAGGTATCTCTTTGACATGCTGATATCTTTTCCTTTGAATAAATACCCCATTGTGGGATTACTAGATTGTATGCTAGTTCTATTTTTAGTTTTTTGAGAAATCTTCATGCTGTTTTTCATAGTAGCTGTACTAATTTACATTCCTACCAGCAGCAAGTGTTCCCTTTTTCTCCACATCCTTGCCAGCATCTGTTGTTACTACTTTTTTTTATAATAACCATTCTAATTGGGATAAGATGATATGTTACTGTGGTTTTGATTTGCATTTCCCTGGTAATTAGTGATGTTGAGCATTTTTTCATGTACCCATTGGTCGTTTGTATGTCTTCTTTTGAGAAATGTTTATTTGTGGCCTTTGCCCACGTTTTAATGAGACTTTTTTGTTTTTGTTTTTTTTCTGTTAAGTTTTGACTTCCTTGTGTATTCTAGGTATTAGTCCCTTGTCAGATGAATGGTTTGCAAATATTTTCTCCCATTCAATGGGTTTTTTCCTTCTCTCTGTTGGTTGTTTCCTTTGCTGTGTTGAAGCTTTTTAGTTTAATATAGTCCCATTTGTCTATTTTTGTTCTTGTTTTCTGTGCTTTTGAAGTGTTAGCCATAATATCTTTGCTGAGACCAATGTCCTGAAGTGTTTTCCCTATGTTTTCTTCTAGTAATTTTATAGTCTTGGGTCTTATGTTTGCGTCTTTGATCCATCTTGAGTTGATTTTTGTACATATGAGAGGTAGGGATTCAATTTAATTTTTCTGCATACGGATATTCAGTTTTCCCAGCACCATTTATTGAAGGGGACGTTCTTTTCCAAATGTATGTTCTTGGTGCCATTGTCAAAACTATTGGCTATTCGTGGATTTCTTTTTGGGTGTAATAATATTTCCTTTGTATATCTGGGTGCTCTTGTGTTGGGTGCATATATGTTTAGAATTGTTATCCTCTTGCTGAATTGATCCTTTTACTATTACATCATGACTTTTGTCTCTTTTTACTGTTTTTGACTTAAAGCCTATTTTAACAGATATATGTATAGCTACTCCTGCTCCTGCTCCCGCTCCCTTTTAGTTTCTGTTTGCATAGAATGTCTTTTCCCATCCCTTTACTTTCAGTCTGTGTGTTTTTATAGGTTAGATGAATTTCTTTTAAGTAGTATATAGTTGGGTCCTGTTTTGTTCTATTTTAATTTTAAATATCTATTCAGCTAGTCTGTTTCTTTTCAGTGGAATGACGTTTAATCCATTTACATTCAAGGTTGTTATGGATATGTAGGGGCTTGTTTCTGTCATTTTTTAAATTGATTTCTAATTGTCCTTTGTTCTTATTTATTATTATTGTTTGATGGCATTCTGTAGTGGTAACATTTGAGTCTTTTCCTTGCTTGTGTGTTTGCTCTACTAGTGGATTTTATATTTTTATATATTTTCCAGGTGTAAGACTCCCTTAAACATTTCTCATAGGGCTGATCTAGTGGTGATGAATTCCCTCAGCTTTTGCTTGACTGAGAAAGATTTTATTTCTCCTTCATTTGTGATAACTTTTCTGGGTATAGTATCCTTGGCTGAGAGTTTTGGGTTTTTTCCCCAGCACTTTGAATATGTCGTCCCATTGTCTCCTGGCCTGTAAGGTTTTTGTTGAGAAATCTGCCATTAGTCTCATGGGGATTCCTTTATAAGTAACTGGACACTTTCTTTTGCTGTTTTTAGAATTCTCTTTTTGTCTTTGATTTTTGACAGTTTACTATAATGTGCTTTGTGGAAGACCTTTCTGTATTGTATTTGTTTGGGAATCTTTGAGCCTCTTGTGTCTGGATGTTTAAATCCCTTGCTAGACTTGGGAAGTTTTTATCTGTTATTTCATTAAGCAGGTTTTCTATGCATTTTATTTTCTCTTTGCCTTCTGAGACTCTGAAAATGAGAGTATTTAGTTGCCTTATGCTGCCCATGTGTCACAAAGGCTTTACTCATTGTTTTTTATTCTTCTTTATCTTTTGTCTGATTGGGTTATTTGAAAGACCTATCTTCAGGTTCTGAGGTTCTTTCTTCTGCTTGATCTAGTCTGTTGTTGAAGTTCTCAAGTGTATTTTGTATTTCACTCAGTGAATTCTTCAGATCCAGAATTTGATTCTTTTTTTTTTTAATGATACCTATCTTTTTCATAAATTTCTCATTCATATTCTAGGAATTGTTTTTCTGATTTCTTTATGTTATTTTTCAGTATTCTCTTGTATCTCACTGAGCTTCTTTAAAATCAATATTTTAAATTCTTTTTCCAGAATTTTGTGAATTTCTTTTTGATTGGGATTTGTTGCCGGAGAATTACTGTGTTCCTTTGGAGGTATGATATTTTCTTGCTGTGATGTTAGTAGCTGGGTGGGTGAGCCCAATCTCAGGTTCCTGGGAAGAGTCCTTAGTTCCCAATGGTGGCTGAGTTGTGTGATCTCCAGGCCTCTGGATCGTGTGCTCTGGCATGGGGGGTGGGCAAGGCCAGGTAGGCTTGTCTTTAGACTCCCTAGTGGTGCCTGTAGGTGCTGGCTGTGTTAGGAAGGGGTGGGGTGATCCTTAGGCCCTCAGTGCAATGTTCATGTTGTGGGAGGCAGTGCCTGTGCTGCAGCCCTACTGCTGGGGAGGGTAGAGTTGCTTTCAGTGATACCAGCTATATGCAGGCAAGTATTAGAAACATGCATTTCACTTGCATTTTAGTCCTGGTGGTGGCAGACCCTACTTGGCTTGTGTTTCAGCCCTGGCATTGCAGCCTGTGTTTCACTCACATTTTAGTCCTGGTGGTGGCAGCTCATGCTTGGCTTGTGCTTTAGACTGGGCAGTGGAAGTTCATGCTTTGCTTATTCCTTAGCCCTGTTAGCACAGTGATGGCAGCTGTGGGTGAGGGACTCTGGGCACGTGAAAATAAGTGGTGGCTCCACTGCTGGAAGCAGTGGGTGGGGTTGGAGCCAGAGGCATGCACTTTGGCCCCAGCATCAGGAACCAGGCATGGTGGTTGCTGTGGGCTGGGTATGTCAGCGGGACTCCAGGGATGTGAAGAGACAGGTGCTGTTAAGCCCAAGCGCAAGGTGCAGTCTGTTGGGACTAGGTTCTCAAAACGGTGTCTTACTATAGCTGCTTGGGACCGGGATGGGGAGTAGGGAGGTAGTGTGCCCCAGCCTGTGCTCCCTCTCTGGAACAGTGCTGTTGTGCAGTTTTCATGCAGCTCCCTATGTTAGTTTCAGGGCCTGTGAGGGTCCAGGGCCTCTACTGTGGCTAGGATTGCAGGTGTCCATGGTGGGAATGTGGACCCCTGGGCATCTCTCATTTACCCTTTCCCCAGACTGGGGAGTCTCTCCAGGCTCTTAGCTGATCTCGGATAAGCAGACTGACTCACTTCTCTCTCCTTCCTTGATTTAGGTGTTTCCTGTCGCCTCTTTGTTGAATTCCTTAATGTTTTACGATTTAAAAACTTTCTGAATTTATGACTTTGAATAGGTAATATGTGCACATGGTAAAAAAATTTTTAGTCCAAAAAGTTTAAATAGTCCATTTTCTCTCATCCTTATTCAGTCAGCAATTGTTGGTTAACGAGTATATTCTGCTGACCATTGTAAACTCCTTGAGGACAAGGGTTTTCTTTTATTTATTTCTGTATTCCTGTATCCAACAAAATGTCTAGCATATTAAAAGTACTTAGAAAATATCCATGGAGTATTCTGAATATAGGCAGGTTCTTCTTTCCTGATGAGAAGTGTGCTTGACTTGATGGTCTATTTAATTTTTTATCTCTCAAAACCCTTTTACTATAAGTAGACCATTCAGTAAATATGGTATAGCAGTCACTTAATCATATTGGTTGTTTAATCAGTTTTTAGAAGTATATGGTTTTAACATTAACCTGCGTGTCTTGAGGATGGCTTTTACTTATCTCCTTTTTCTGGCTGTGAAAAATTTTATACTTGCTTTGTGACAGATTCGAAATAATAAAGAGAATGTGTCAACTGCAGTAAAAATATCAGTTAAATTCAGTTTTAAGTATCAATTTCTCTTTAACTTTTCAGACCAAGGCATAAATCTCATGGAAATAAAATTAAATCAGGATTTATTTAAAAAACAATTTTCAGGATATGTTGTTGCATCCGTAGACCATCTTTATTGTGTATTGGCAGCCATATTATGGGTAGCCTTTTCTATTTCAGAAGAAAGGTGGGACTGTGAGCAAAGAAGAATGTACAACTGAGACAGAGGTGCTGAGTGCTCATAAATCTTCTCAAAGTCCTCATGTTATTATAACAGACCTTACATTAAGAAATGTTAAAATGAATTCGGACAAGAATCATCTTTGCCTTTCAGATCACAACTTTCAGAGACTTTGGTAATTTACACTAAGCATTTGAGGTTGACTCATTACTATGTCCTGCTTTCTAGAATTCTTTTGTGTGAATTAAGCTGTGCAGAGGCAGACAGCACAATCGTAAAAATAGAGTAACATTTTAATTTAGAGTGCTTGGTGGTTGATTGCTAACCACTCGAATACATATCTTCTTCCTTTTCTCTTTCCTTGCTCTCCGTTGTTTCTTTCTAAATCACAGTTACAGAGCCTGGCACCTTACCAGGGCTTTGAAGGGTCTGCTCCCAGCTGCACTTCAGGTTCTGGCAGGGTGTCAAGTTGTGACATTTTTTTTGTACGCAAGACATCCTGGATGGCTATCCAAAGGCTGTTTGGGTGACTAGTGCAGGATTATCTCTGGATTTTGAAGAAATTCATTTCGAATGTTTTGTTTGTAAGTAAAGTAAATGCCTGGTATAGGTCCTCCCTAGACTTTTAATGTTGTTTTTAAAAAACATCATTCACTTTGAGGGCATGTAGTATTTAAAGCATTGTTTTGAAATGTTCAAAGGCATAGCATGTGCTTTTAATGGAATGTGTTTTGGAAGCTTTCCATGAGTATCAGCAGCTGTGCTTTTTGAATATTTTGAATTACCATACTTTGGGGCAGACATTGTACTACTCACTGCTTAAAAAATACAGTGCCTATGCAAAATAAAATGTCATATGGAGGTCTGTAAAGCTGGGACTAGTCAAAAGAAGTGGCAGGAAGGACACATGGATGTGATTATGTATTTGTAATGGTTGCAAAGAGAAGATGAAGAATTTGGAAAAAGGTTGTACTAGTCTTTTAAAAACTGCCTTTCACTGAGACTAGCCCAGCAAGTACTCACTGATTAACAGGCTGATTGAGATAATGTTTCACTTTTTTTCCCTTATTTCTGTTTGAACTTTGTACTTTACTTTAAAAAATTTTCAATATGAATTTTTGTATTTAGTAAACTCTGTACAGTAGGAGACGTTTTATTGTGTATTTCAGGCATCTAATGCATGTGTAAGTGTCTTGCAAGTAATTGATAGCTGTGTGTTGACTGATCGAAATCAGAGAAGTCTAACCATGGTAGGAATTTAAAATTGTGTTAGAAATTTTGAGTTTGATAAATTTTATTATAAGTAAATATTAATACAAGAGAAAGCCATTGTATTAGTTACTTGTGGCTGCTGTTACAAATTACCATATAATAGGTATCTCAAAACAACAACAAAATTATTCTTTCAAAGTTTTAGAGATTAGAAGTCAGAAATCAAGTTGTTGGCCAAGCCACGTTCCCTCTGGTCTCTGGGGCAGAATCCTTTCTTTGCCTTTTCCAGCTTTTTGTGGCTGTAGGTTTTGCTTGGCTTATGGCTATATCTTTCCAGTCTCTGTCTCCGTGATCACATTGTCTCTTTGGTCTCAAAACTCCCTCTCCTTCTCTCTTAGAAGGTTACATGTGATTGTTTTGGGCCCACTTACATAATCCAGCATAAGCCCCTCCTCTTAAGATCCATAATTTAATCACCCCCACCCCTTTTTAAAAACTATGTAAGGTAATATTCATAGCATCCAAAGATTAGGAAATGACATATTTTGAGGGGCTAGCATTCAGGCCACTATTGTTTGGAAGACTGTTTCTGAATTTGAGAAGAAAAGTAAATTGAGCACATTATTTGTTCATTTGCTATTTTTGAGCTCTTAATATGTGCCTGTGGTTGTTTAGGTGCTGGGGTTATGAACATGAGTAAGACGTGTTTCTTGTCATGGACAAAGTTACATTCCATGTGTTATGTATACTAAAATGCAAGATAAAACACGGAATAATGAACTATATATGTTTGGTAGGGTCTTTACTTCATGGAGGAAGTAATGCATTCCTGAGCTGGGTTTTGAAGGCTGAATAGGAATTCACTAGATCAGAGTACAAAGAGATGGAAAAAGCCTTCTGAGCAAGGAAGTTAGCATTTACAAAGTCATGGAGGTAGAAAACAGCAGTATATGCTCAGGAAGCTAATGGTAATTAGTGCAATGAGACAAATTTTAGATTTGTTTTGTTTTCTTTTTTTTTTTTTGAGATGAAGTCTTGCTCTGTTGCCCAGGCTGGAGTGCAGTGGTGTGATCTTGTTTCACCGCAAGTTCCACTTCCCGGGTTCACGCCATTCTCCTGCCTGAGCCTCCCGAGTAGCCGGGGCTACAGGCGACTGCCACCAGGCCTGGCTAATTTTTTTTTTTTTTTTTGTATTTTTAGTAGAGACAGGTTTTCACCATGTTAGCCAGGATGGTCTCAATGTCCTGACCTTGTGATCCACCTGCCTCGGCCTCCCAAAGTGCTGGGATTACAGGTGTGAGCCACCACACTGGTCTGTTTTCATTTTAATATACATATTAGCTATTAAAATCTCCCATTTTGCTGGCTACGAAGTAAATATTCTTTGCTGTGATGGTTCTTAAAGCAAAAATCTTTTCAAAGATTAAGAAGATCTGTGAACAGCCTTTAAATACATGTAAAAGTGCTTCAGGAAAATGTAAATTAAAATCACAAGGCGATACCACTTTATGCCTCCTAGAATGGCTACAATTAAAAGGACTCACAACACCATGTTATTAACCCACACAACATGTGGATTTGGTTGCTTGGCGGCTATCATCAACTTGGTGCTCACAACCAAGGAGGATTTAGCATGAGGATTTTATTACTTGCAACAAGTAAGGAGAACGTGGGGATAGTTCCCAAAGCAGGGGCCCGAGTCAGGTTTTATAAGTGTAGGATAACAAGGCGTGATCTGATTGGATCTTGCAATGAGGTGGTGCTGGAGGCATGATCTGACAGGATCCCACCATGGGATGATGCCAGAGCTTGATCTGATTGGATCCTGGATCCTGCTGTGCAGTGTCTGCTTCTTAATTCAGTCCCCATTCCTTGGTCCAAGCACTTAGGTTCCTCCTGAGATTGCAGTCTTGGCTCATCTTGGCATGCTCAGGTTATGTGAGCTGAGGGTCCATGGCAACTGAAAAATAACTCACAATTTGTTACATAAAAGTTGAACCAGATTGATCTGGTGCAGCTACAAGGTATTGGGAAAAATGTGGAGCAAACAGAATTCTCAATATGTTGGCCGGGCATGGTGCCTCACACCTGTAATCCCAGCACTTTGGGAGGCTGAGATGGGCGGGTCACTTGATGTCAGGAATTCAAGACCAGCCTGACCAACATGGAGAAACCCCATCTCTACTAAAAATACAAAATCAGCCGGGTGTGCTGGCACATGCCTGTAATCCCAGCTGCTTGGGAGGCGGAGGCAGGAGAATCACTTGAACCCAGGAGACGGAGGCTGTGGTGAGCTGAGATCACACCATTGCACTCCAGCCTCGGCAACAAGAGCGAAACTCCATCTCAGAAAACAAAACAAAACAAAACAAAATTCTCATATGTTTTTGGTTGGAATAGAAAATGGTACAACCACGTTGGAAAAAGATTTGGCAGTTTCTTACACAAAGTTAAATATAAACCTGCTCCATGACCCAGCAATTCCATTCTTAAATGTTTACCACCACTCACCCCCAATCTGAAAATGTATCCACAGAAAGTCTTGTACAAGAATATTCATAGCAGCTGTATTCGTTGTAAGCAGAAACAACCAAATGCACATCAGCAGGAGAATGGATAAACAATATGTGGTATGTTTAAATGATGAAATGCTACTCAGCCTTAAAAAGGAACAAAGTACTGAGATACACAAAAACATAGGTGAATCTCACAGCCATTTGGGTGAAACAAGGCAAATACATGAGAGTACATACTGTATGATTTCACTTTAATATGTTCTGGAACTATGGTGAGAATAACCACAAAAGTGGTTGCCTCTTGTGGGTGGGGTGATTGGGAAGGCATATGAAGGAACTTTCTGGAGTGATGGGACTGTTTTATATCTTGATGAAATTGAGACTTTCTTGAGTTCTTTTGTGAACTCATGAAATTGTGTACATTCATGTGCTACATATAACCACATACACAACAGTGGTACCATAAGATTATAATGGAGCTAAAAAATTTCTATTGCCCCGTGATTTGTGTTACAATTGCTGTTGGAAATGGATATTCAGTGTTATGGAAATCAAAACTAAGACAAAGGATCTCTCGGCTAATTTATTTTCTGTGGAAAGGGTGCTGCTTGCTAGCAGTCGTGCCACGAGAGCACACATGAACAGAGGAGACAGAGTCATTTATAATCTAACGCGTCCACCCTATGGCTGTGTCCAATTTCCATTGGCTGGAACGGGACCTCACATTCTGTACTTGTCCTGATTGGCTAGCAACTTAGAACTTCCCAAAAGAGGCAAAGGTAGAGAACAAAGGAAAGGAGGAAGTAACTTGTGGAATGCTGAGAAAGGCCAAAACACCTCCAATTAAGGAAGAGGAACAGGCTACGAACTAATGCTTGCTTGGGCCTGTATAGGCATGCCAGGGCAAATATCTACGCTAAAAGGTGAGGGCTAAGAATACAAAATATATTGCTTTCTTTATTACGACTAGCAGATATTTAAGAATATTTGAATAAATTTTGCTTCTAAGAGAGGCTACTATTTATTCTCAATTAGACTGGAAGGAAAGTCCTTTTGAAGAGGAACCTCTACTTCGTTTTCTACAGTTGCCTCCAATATTTAGTGGAGTAACATGTTGTACAGGTTTGTAACCTACAAGCAATAGGCTATACCATATAGCTTAGGTGTATAATAGGCCATACCATCTAGGTTTGTGTAAGTACCGTATATTCTTTGATGTTCACACAACAATGAAATCACTTAACAATGAGTTTATCAGAACATATCCTTGTTAAGTGATGCATGGAGATAATATTTGTGCATTTCATTATATGTAAATTTTACTTAAAGGACTGTAAACAAGCACATGGATAAAAGAACTAGTAGAAGAAATTTTTAAAAAATGAATATTACATATCCATGTGGTAGCCTCACAACCATGAGGAGAATTAAGCCAACAGGATTTGTTGGAAGAACGATGAAAAGGACTACGGTCCTTGACATGATGCTGATCCCAATTTTTGAGTCACTCTCCCTTCTAAGTCCCTTTTTAAAAAATTGTGAATTATAAGGTTGGTTGCAGTGGCTCATTCCTGTAATCCCAGCATTTTAGCAGGCCAAGGTTGGAGGATGGCTTGAGTGTGGGAGTTCAAGCCCAGCCTGGGCAACAAAGCAGGACCTTGTCTCTACAAAATAAAAATAAAAATTAAAATAAAAAAAAATTGTAAAAAGCCAGGCTTAATGGCATGTACCTGTAGTCCCAGCTGCTTGGGAGACTGAGGTGACTTGAGCCTGGGAGATTGACAGTGTAGTAAGCTGTGATCGTGCCATTGCACTCCAGTATGGATTACAGAATGTCTCAAAAAAAATTATAAATTATAATATACATATAGAAAAGTACACAACAACGTATAGCTGAGTGATTTACAAAGCAAGTTACAAAGCAAACCTCCATGTATCTGCAGAACTCAAGAAGTAGAACATTACTAGCCTCATCAAGTAATATTTTCTTGACTTTAATGATAATTAATTCCTTTCTTTATGCATGCTTATCCCTAAGCATGTATCCCCTGTATACTATAGTGCTTTTTTAAATTTTTAAACTTTATATATTTGTAATAAGTTATATATTTGTAATAATTTAGTGTATATTCTTTTGTGTTTGGCTTCTTCTGGACAGTATGTCTGTAATATCCACCCTATGTATAGAGTATCTGTAGCAGGGGTGTCCAGTCTTTCGGCTTCCCTGGGCCACACTGGAAGAAGAATTATCTTGGGCCACACATAAAATACACTAACAGTAATGAAAGCTGATGAATGACAACAACAAAAAAAATGCAAAAAAATCTCTCATAAGGTTTTAAGAAAGTTTATGAATTTGTGTCGGGCTGCATTCAAAGCCATCATAGGCTGTAGGTGGCCTATGGGCTACAGGTTGGACAAGCTTGATCTATAGCTTATTTTTATTACAGTATAGTACTAGTTCCATTATACCACTGTTTGTTTCTTCAGCTATTGATGGTCATTGGATTTGTTTCTACGTTTCAGTTGTTAGGAATAATACTGCTATGGACAGTATCATATAAATCTTTTTTGTACCTGTATTTACCACATTTCAAGTGGATATATGCCAAGGAGAGGAACTACTGAGTCATAGTATATGTGTTTTTTTAACCTTAGTAGATAATGCTAGTTTTTTTCCAAAGTGAATATGCCAGTTTACACTACAACTTTGCATCCTCTCCTCTCCAGACTTATCGTCTTTTTGGTTTTCTCATTGAGATTTAAATATGAATAATTTTTACAAATTAGTAATTAAAAAGACAATTCAACAGAAAAAATTGGGCAAAAGATGCAAATGGATATTTTATAAAAGAAGATATCTAAATGGCCAGTAAACAAAGAAAGGTGCTTGGTCTCATTATTTATCTGGGAATCACCTTTTAGAGTTTAGACATACTATTTTTCCTGCCTTGAGTTACTGAATATTTTTTGCTATATTGTGGCAACTTTTTGCTTCTGCTTTTCACATTTCAGTCCAAATGGAATTAATTTTAGTGTGTAATATAAAGAAAGGCCCAAGTTTGTTTTTTTCTACAAGGTGATCTAGTTGTCCCAGTGGCGTTTATTGAAGACTCTCTTCTTCCAGTTCAGCAAAACTACCTTAGTTCTAAATTATCTTATATGGGTGGATCAGTTTATGGGCTGTATCCTGTTTTATTGGTCTCTTTGTCTATAATTAAGCCAACGGCATACCATACCATCTTAATTACTGTATATTTATACTAAGTATTGATATATAGTAAAGTCCTCCCATTTTTTTTTCTTTGAAATCTTTTGTATTTCCACATAAAGTTTTGAATCAGCATGTTAAGTTTCTCACACATAGAGACACACTCATTTGGATATTGATATTGTATCATCTGTAGATTGGGGAGAATTTGTCTCTTTAGAATGTTTTCTAATCCATATACCTGATCCATATCTCTATTAGGTCTTTTTTAGTTTCAGTAGCTAGCCACAGTTTTCCTATAGTAAATAGTTTGCACATCTTTTTACCTAGGCTTTTGGTATTTTTTAATGTTATTAAGAATGTCTTTAAAAATACTTTGTTAAAGAATATCACTATTGAAAAAATAAAAATATTTTGTTGCTGGCGTATAGAATGCAGTTAATTTTTGTATATTGCTCTATCTACCAATCTTGCTAACTTGCTTTTTCTAATTATTTTTCTGTGATTTTTTTTAGATTTTCTACATACACAATCAGAACATCTGTATATAAAGAATTTTTTTTTTTTTTTAGTTTTTATACCTTCTATTCCTTTGTTTTGTTCCAGTTCTTCAATACACTGTTGAATAAAAGTGGCAATAGTGGACTTTCTTGTTTTGATCACATTCTCAGAAAAAGATGTTTTAAGATTTTAAAATCAGGTATGGTGTTTTAACATACTCTTTTTATATGCACCTTTCATGAGACTGATGCACTTTGAAGTTTCTAGTTTGCTAGGTTTATTTTTCTTTTTTTACTGAGGTGAAATTAGTGTAGCATAACATTAACTATTTTAAAGTACATAATTTAGTGGCATTTATTACATTCACAACATTGTGTAACAACCACCACCGTCTAGTTCCAAAACATTTTACCGCATCAAAGAAAACCTTGTACCCATAAAGCAGTCAGTTCTCATTTCCCCATTCCCTTAGCCCCTGGCAATCATCAGTCTACCTTCTGTGTATTTGTCTGTTCTGGATATTTCATATAAATGGAATCATACTCCAAGAACAGGAATGGTAGGTATTTTATTTTACTTCTGACAGTCCCTGAGCTGCTTGTTTATTTTGTGTGTCTATTTTCTGTCTGTTGTTCAGGCTGAGTAATTTCTGTAGTTCTGTATTCCCAGTGTATTAATTCTTTTCCTTTCTATTTCTGCTGATGAGCTCATCTAATATTTTTATTTTGGTCATTGAATTTTTTTTTTTTTTTTTAAAAGACAGAGTCTCAGTCTGTCACCCAGGCTGGAGTGCAGTGGCACAATCTTGGCTCACTGCAGCCTCTGCCTCCCAGATTCAAGCAGTTCTCCTGCCTCAGCCTCCTGAGTAGCTGGACTACAGGCGCATGCGACACCGCCTGGCTAATTTTTGTATTTTTAGCAGAGACGGAGTTTCACTATGTTGGCCAGGCTGATCTCGAACTCCTGGCCTCAAGTGACCCACCTGCCTCAGCCTCCCAAAGTGCTGGAATTACAGCCTTGAGCCACCAGGCTTAGCTTGTATTTTTCAGTTTTAAAATTTCCACTTGGTTGTTCTTTTTACCTTCTTTTCTGAGGCTTGTATTTCTTTGCTGTGACCCTCTTTTCGTTTATTTCAAGCTTGTTTGTCATTGTTTGTTTAAGCATTTTTATCATCAGTGCTTTAAAGTCTTTGTCAGATAACCATAACATCTCTGTCATCATAGTGTTGGCTTGTTACCTTTTTTCATTCAGTTTGAAATCTTCATTCTTGATATGATCAGTGGATTTCTTTTCTTATATTTATGTATGTATGTATTTATTTATTTCTGAGATGGAGTCTCCCTCTGTCACCCAGGCGGGAGTGCTGTGGTGTGATCACAGCTCACTGCAACCTCTGCCTCCTGGGTTCAAGCGTTTCTCCTGCCTCAGCCTCCTGAGTAGCTGAGATTATAGGCATGCAGCACCACACCCAGGTAATTTTTGTATTTTTAGTAGAGATGGGGTTTTGCCATGTTGGCCAGGCTGGTCTTGAACTCCTGACCTCAGGTGATCCACCTGCCTCAGCCTCCCAAAGTGCTTGGATTACAGGCCTAAGCCACCGTGCCTGGCCGACCAGTGGTTCTGTATTGAAACTTGGACATTTTGGATATTATAATACCATGGATTCTATCTAAACCTTTTGTTTTAGCTGGCTTTTTCTGACACTTTTCTGGTAGAGGAAAGAGGGTGTACTACCTTGTTTTTGCCAGGTGGGGGTGGAAGTACAAGGTTTTTTTTTGTTTGTGTTTTTTTTTTAAGAGGTGGGAGTCTTGCTTTGTTGCCTGGGCTAGAGTGTGGTGGCATAATCATAGCTCACTGCAGCCTTGAACTGGGCTTAAGCAATCCTCTTACCTTAGCTTCCCAAGTACCTGGGCATATAGGCACATGCCACCATGCCCAGCTAATGACTTTTTTTTTTTTTTTTTGAGACAGGATCTCACTGTTGCCCAGGCTGGTCTCGAACTCCTGGCCTCAAGCAATCCTTCCACCTCACCTTCTGAGTGGCTGGGATTTACAGTCACAAGCCATAGTGCCTAGCAAGTCGAGGTTTCTAAATTGGCCTCTGTTGACACTTTAGTTTTTTTGGGAGGGAGCTTGCGGGAGGGGGTCTTTGTTATTGCCAGGTAGCTGTAGTTCTGGCTCTCCATGTGATCTTCACTGATATCTTTACTGTTGGTGGTTGTGCCTGTCCTAACTAGGCCTTCTGTGCCAGCGCTTCAGTGGGGTGGGGGAGGTCCTCTTTGTTACTGTTGGTGAAGGTGAAAGTTTAGGTTTTCTGTGTCGTCTCCTCTGACATTGAGGGATCATTGAGCTTTATTATATTTTCAGGAAGCAATGGAAGTTTCTGTTTTCTAGTCAATCTTCTTGTGCACCATCTTGGCCCAGTACTAGGGTATTTTATTATAGCCTACCTTGGCTTCCACCTGATCTTTGCTTGTGTGGATGGAGGTGGAACTGCAGTTTTGTGTGTGTGTATGTGTGTGGTGTTTGGATAGAGTGCATGGTAATTGTCTACATATTATCTTGCTAGGCTTCCTCTTTTTTGTTCCTTTGGCTAGAGAATAGGCTTTTTTTGTTCAAGACTTATTTGTCTGAATTAATTGGTGTTTCCTGGTTGCCAGGTTCTTCAGCTTTGTGTCTGAGATATATGAAAAAGAAAGCCCAGGGAACTAAACTCACCACTGTATTTGTCCTTGCATTCTCAGGTCCTTAGGTGGTCAGCCTTCTAGTCTCCGTTATTCAGTCTTAAGTTTGTCATATACCTAAATCCAGCACTCTTAGTTGTATTAATGAGTTTAAAAGGAAAATGTGTATCTGCTCCATCTTCCTCAAAGTAGAAACCTTTATTCCATAAATTTTGAAATGGGGTATCAATTTTCATTTGGTACTACATATTTTCTAATTTCTATTTTGACCTTTTCTTTGATTCATAAGTTATTTAGAAATGTGTGTCTTACTTTGTAAACACGTGGCTTTTCTGGTTATTTTTTGTATTGAGTTTTAGTTTAATAGCATTGTGGTCAGAGAAGGTGTCTTGTATGATCTTGGTCTTTTAAAACGTTTGAAATTTTTAAAAAATACCTGGCATGTGGTCGATATTTATAAATGTTATGTGTATACTTGTGAGTTGTGTGTATTCCATAGTTATGGAGTATAGTCTTCCATATGTGAGTTAGGTCAGCATGGTTAATTGTGTTGTTTAAATTATCTGTGTTCTTACTGATTATTTTTTAAAATCATCTTGTCCCATTAGTTACCAAGAATAGTGGTGAAATTCTCCTCTTATCATTGTGAATTTGTCTATTTCTCCTTAGAGTTTTGACAACTTCTGCCTTACATATTTAGTGGCCATAGTAAGTGCATATAAATTTAAAATCATCACATCTTTCTGGTGTATTTAACCTTTATCATTGTTAATTTCTCTCTCCATTTTAAATAGTGGGGTTTTTTGCCTTAAAATCTACTTTTATTATTTTTAAATAGTGGTGTTTTTTTGTCTTAAAATGTACTTTTATTATTTTTTCATTGAGAGTAGTCAGTACTCTAAGAAAATCTTGTTTTAAAAGAGAAGATCAAATTTTAGTTTTGTATCAGTGTACTTTTGATATGAGGAGTCAATTTTAAGACAAACCTATAAATAGTTTACTTTTCATCTTAGCCAACTTGTTCACAAATAAAATTTCTTTCATAAGATTCATCTCTCACAAACCTTTCATAATTTGCCCAGACCTTCTACAACTTGCTTAATCCTTTAGTTTTGCCTTATATTTCTCTTTTCTATATTGAAACAATCATTTTACCTTAGGACAAAAATTTACTTCCCTTTTTTTCTGTCATTTCAACCACATAAGATTTTTTTATACAAAAAATTACTGTCATTCTCTTTTCTTACCAAAAATACATTGTCATAGTTTTTGTATCTGTTTTTCGCTTGTTACTTTCTGCCTTGTTTTTATGTTTTTCCAAATTCATATTTTGAAATAATCTTTCAATAACCTCTGAATTAGACAAACTACTTTTTAAATAAAAACATTTTTATGTCTTTTAAAACAATTTTTCACCAAAAACAAATTTTGTTTTTTTCTTGTACACTTTGCATACAGAATTGTATGTATTAACTAGAATTTTAACTCTTAGTAATCTTAATTTTTAGTTAAATCTTAGTAATCTTAATTTTTAGTGAGAACCTAGGAAGTAAGCAATTTTGAGCTGTCACATATCAACATTTTATAAATACACATTTTATAATCTTTAAAAATGTATTTTTTTCCGTAGAATAATTTTTAATGTGGAGCCAAACGTATTTATTAATCCCCAAATATTTTTTCTTCCTATAAAGCTTTAAGAAGCCAAGAGTAAACCTAACCTTACATTTAGCAATTAGTGTTTCCTTATTTTAACTTATTTGGATTGCTACTACAATAAAGCAAGTCACATGAATTTTCTGGTTTCTCAGTGCATAGAAAAGTTATGTTTACGCTATACTGTAGTCTGTGAAGTTTACAATATAATTATGTCTTAAAAATGTAGATACCTTAATTAGAAAGTACTTTGTTGTTAAAAAATACTGTTGATCACCTGAGCCTTCAGTAAGTCATCCTCTATTAGCAGATGGAGGGTCTGGCCTTTCTGCTGATGGCTGCTAACTATTTAGAGTAGTGGTTGCTGAAGGTTGAGATGGCTGTAGCAATTTCTTAATATGAGACAACAATGAAGTTTGCCACATCAGTTGATTCTTCTTTTCACGAAAGATTTCGTTGGAGCATGAGATTCTATTTGATAGCATTTTACCCACAGTGGAGTAAAAATTGAATGCCAATTTTATGATGCAATTCATTAATCCTTGGCAAATGTATACTTTTGGCAGGATAATTTTGTGGTAGCTGCTACAGATAGCACGTTCTGTATTTACAAAGATTGAATCCCAGTGCACATTAAACCTAAGAGTAAGGAGTATAATGTTCTTGCGGGACTTTTCCCCGTCTGTTAAAATATAACAGAGTAAACCAAAACAACTGCAATTATAGTTTAAAGGTTGTCTTAAGTAATATGTAGATATCACACTAATTTATCAGAGATGGTATAATTCAAGCAAGGCTGAATAATGGTTTATTTGCATAGGACAAAGATTTTTTTTTGTTATAAGAAGTGATTTGTTAATAACCCATGACTAAGGAAGATTCTATCAGGAAAAAAATATGTATGTATATATGTGTGTGTGTGTATGTGTATATATATGTGTATATGTATATATGTATTATGGGACTAGAGAAAGAAAGGAGACAACTATTTTAATTAAAATTTTTGTTCTTAGTTATAAGAACACTTTGAAATATCATTTTTTACTTCTAGATGAAATAAACAGTGACGTTCGTAATACCGAGTCAGTGCTTTTGGAGCTAGGTAGATTTAGTTTTCTGTTCTTAACAGTGTGTAACAAATAGGAGTTGATCAATATTTATGTGTTGACTAATTTCTCATCTGAATCTGCAGTCTGGGTGCAGCTTGCGTTGTGTCAAATAAAAGACTCTTCAAAGCATTAATCATAGACATAGTTACTTGCTGGAAGTCACCTTTTGAAGACCTTGATTCTCCCCAGCCAGTTACCAGGTTCCAAATAGCTTTTCCTCTAATTTGGAAGTATGGATTTTGTACCAGGATCTATACTTGAAGCTTACTGCAGTAGCTTCAGGAAACACAACACTGGTTTGTGAATTTAAGACTACCTAAACTGGAGAAGTCTGTGCTTCTAGTGGAGCTAGGTTAATACTTGAAGATGTGATTTTTATGGTCACAGAAGCTGCATGGAAATAAAGAAAATTTTTCGAGGTGTGATTCGGCTTTATATTTGCATTTTGTTTTATGAACAATTAAAATCTGAGAATTGGGCTTTGTAATAAAAATGATAAGGATAGGCTGGGCATGGTGGCTCACACCTGTAATCCCAGCACTTTGGGAGGCCAAGGCAGGCAGATCGCCTGAGGTCAGGAGTTGGAGATCAGCCTAGCCAGCATGGTGAAACCCCGTCTCTACTAAAAATACAAAAGTTAGCCGGGCATGGTGGCAGGCACCTGTAATCCCAGCTACTCAGGAAGCTGAGGCAGGAGAATCGCTTGAACCTGGGAGGCAGAGGTTGTAGTGAGCCGAGATCACACCATTGCACTCTAGCCTGGGCAGACTCCTCCCCCCCCCCCAAAAAAAAAACAAGAAAAGAAAAGATAAGGAGAATAATAAAAGTGATAAAAATATGTAACATTAAAGGAAGCTTACTTTTACTGATCGCAAATTATGTTTTTTCTCTGCGCAGGTATAATTTGGCCTTCTGAGATTCTGCCTTAGCAAGAAAGGAGCAGGAAATACTCTTGGAAAGAAAACTAAAACAGTAAGAAAGCCAAAACTTATTTTTACATGGTTGTCAGCACATTTACCGATATGGACACTTTTCCCAATAATTTTCCTCCTGGTGGAGACAGCGGATTGACAGGTTCTCAGTCGGAGTTCCAGAAAATGTTAATTGATGAAAGGTTACGATGTGAGCATCATAAAGCTAATTATCAGACTCTGAAGGCTGAACACACAAGGTAAATTACTTAAATCTAGAAGTGGGGTTTAGTTTTAAAAAGTTATGGGCATTATCTTGGCTGAATGTTTGCTATGGAATATAGTATAATTTTGTTATTTCGCAGTGTATACATTTAAAACTTTTTTAATATAGTAAAATTTTTACTTTAAAATTATTTTGTTCCAAACTAAGTATGATATCAAGTGGGTTATGAATTTATACACCTTATTTTGAAAGTAGCAAGACATGTAAGATTAAATGTATCCAGATGGCTAAATGTGTTCTCCATCTCCCACCAAAGTAAAATTGTGTTCCAAAACTACAGTGTTAATAATTAAATGAAACTCTGTAAAGAGAAGATATTTGTGGGTTTAAAGTAATGTGTGATATTGGTCTTGTTTTTCTGTAGTGTTGATTGACTTTACGTAAAGTAATGCAATTAGAAAGAAAGGATTTACTCAAAATTGAATTCTTTTTTAAAAAACCAGGTTGCATAATGAATATGTAAAGTTACAAAATGAACTCAAGCACCTGTTTAATGAAAAGCAAACTCAGCAGGAAAAACTTCAGCTGCTGCTTGAAGAACTAAGAGGAGAATTAGTAGAGAAAACTAAAGACTTAGAAGAAATGAAACTGCAGGTGAGAAAATATATTTGAGTTAGTACAAAAGTAGTCAGATATGTAATGGAAGTAAGTAGTTTTGGTGAATTTGGCAATTTCTGTCTATATCCTTAGTGATTACTTTGCTGTATCTCCAAGTGGTACAATTTAATCTTCTTTCATATATTTTAGAGTGTTAGCTACCATGTAAGGGAGCCATTAAACTATTATTTTATGTAAATTGGTATTATATTGCCTATTCTGATATAAATAATATTTTACCATTAAGAATAATTAGGGAAAAAGTGAGTTTGAATTGATAAAAATCCAGAATTAAAGAATTTTTTTAAAAGAAAGATTTACTAATATTTGTATATACATTATAACTGAAAGTAAACTAAAAAAAAGATAGCTGTTCGTAAGGAGCTTCTTAAAAGAGACTGTAAAAACAGTATGTGCACATAATTTTTGTGTACATCGTAAAGCAAATGGGTTTGTAAAGCAAAAGATGGTTATCTCCGAAGTGCTGAAGTACAGTTTCTTTAGATAATTTTCACACTATTCATTTTTTCATTTGTCTGGAAAGTAGACCAAAGCCAGACTTTAAACTCCAGTCAAATTTCCTGTAAATTTTAAATTAGTAGGTTCTCACGAATAATATTTTCCTGTATTTATTTAATCTCTGAAGAGCACCAGCTATTTATTTCTGCCTAACAATCTACTTGGTACAAATAATAAGGTATTATTAATATTAGAGTCAGAAGTTCAGAGAGTAAGAAGGCATCTTTCAAGTCACCTGTCTGGCATATCACCTAACTCTTAGATATCCTTTGACAGAAGCCTTGTAAGTTTGTCATTCAATAACTTTTTGAAATCTACCATTGCTGGGAACACCACGAAGCCTGGCTTGGAGCCTCCACTATGCTCACTGTTTCATTCCTAGGTATATTTAGGACATTTAAGTATACAAATAGAAACCTCAGAAATGTAAATTGAAGAGGGAAATGTAATTTAAGCCTATACAATCAGTGCATTAATTTGTTTTGCAAAAATTTAGAGCCTTGTGTGAATGGAAGCTGTGAATGCTGAACCCAAGATAGTTGAGAGATTCTTCAGGTATTATAAATTTAATTCTGTTTTGTGAGAGTGACATCTAAACGTGATTATTTGTACCAAGCACATCCAGAAAGTAAGTAAAGCACATCCAGAAGGCTGGAGTAGCTATATTAATATCAGATAAAAGAGACTTCCAAACAAAGAGTATCACTAAAGATAAAAAGGACATTTTATAATGAAAAAAAGGGTCAATTCTTCCAGAAGATGATACCTTCAACAAGTAACTATGTCTCTATGCCTAGTTTTCTCGTGTGGTAAAGGGGATAAAAGTTTCTGCTTAACAAGAAGAGTTGTGAGGACTAATGAGATAACATCTACATTTTTACTACCATACTTGCCACATAGTAAATATTCATAAATGATGACCTGTTTATTTGAATTCAGGCTCCATGAAGGCAAGAACTTTTTTTCAGTGTGTCTTCAGTGTTTAGGATAATGCCTAGTAAACACCTATTTGTTGAATGAATGACATGAAAAATTGAAATAAATGAATGAATTGGGATTGTTGTTCATATATTGCACTGTCTGTTTCTAACATACCTAGAGCCTCAGCATGTTAGAGTTGGTAATCATCTATTTTTTCTTTGAATCTATTATGAGTCAAGTTGTATCCCCAACCAGGATATGTTGAAGTCTTAACTCCTAGTACCTCAGAATGTGACCTTATTTGGATGTAGAGTCATTACAGATATAATTTGTTAAGTTGATGAGGTCATATTGGAGTATGATGGGCCTTTAACTCAGTGTTACTGGTGTCCTTAAAAAAAGAGGAGAAGAGAGATGGAAACAGATGGGTTTGAGGGGAACACTGTATGATGGTGGAGGCAGAGATTTAAGTGCTTCAGAAGCTTCCTAGAAAGAGGCAAGGAAAGATTCTTCCCTGCAGATTTTACGGGAAGAAGGCCTGTCAACACACCCTGATTTCAGACTAATAGCCTCCAAAACTGTGAAAGAACAAACTTCGGTTATTTAAAGCTGCGTGGTTTCTGGTATTTTATTATGGCAACCTAGGAAACGAATACATTGTCCAAAGCAGAATCCCTTTTAGAACGTCTTTCATACAGGACTCTTCATTCTCTGCTTCAGTGCTTTCAGTGCTAGAGAACCTGGTGAACTTTTTAAAGTGATCCGATTGTATTTATAGATTAAAGTATGTTAAACATTTTCCGTCTCCTATTAAAATGAAGTCATCTACGCTATAGCTTACTCCCTGTTGATAACTTTGCATGTTCCTCCAAGTGAAAACTTCCCAAATGTTTGCTCACAAATATAATTTATCTAGTAAGGCTTCTGTTTTTTAAGATACACATATCTAGTTTCTGTGTGATATTTATTTGGCAAAAATAAGCTAAAGAAACAATCATGTATACATATGAACACATATTTTGAAGCAATTTAGCTATTTATTTAATGGATGCTTGAAATTTACGTGAATTGTAAGTTTAGAAAAGTAATTTCAACAAAGATCAAGAAATATTTCAATGAAAGTTTATGAAAGGAGATTATTTTTAAAATATACATGCATTATCTAGTCTACCTACAAAAATGCTTTTTCTAAGATTTAATGTCATCTCTTTGACTTTTATAGGAAAAAGATATGAGATTCATTTAAAGAACATTTCTGCATCAGTAGTGAATGGGAATGATAATAGTGCCTAGCTCATAGGATGACTGTAAGGATGAAATGAGACAATGCATGGAAAGTGTTAGTTCAGGCTGAGCATGGTGCACTTTGGGAGGCAGGAGGGTCACTTGAGGCTAGGAGTTCAAAACCAGCCTGGGTAACATAGTGAGACTCTGTCTCTAAACAATAAAGTTAAATAAATTAGCCTGATGTAGTGGCATGCACCTGTAGTCCCAGCTACTAAAGAGGCTGAGACAGGAGACTTGTTTGAGCCTAGGAGTTTGAGGCTTCAGGGAGCTGGAGCCTGGGCAACACTTTACCCTGGGCAACAGCGTGAGACCCTGACTCTTAACAAAAAAAAAAAAACCAATAAAAATGAAAAGAAACTTGTACTGTTGATAAATGCTAATGAAAAAGAGGTCTCATTTTTTCTGAAACCAATAAAAAGGTATAGTTTCTTCAGCGAGAAATACAGTTTTCACCAAGGACCCAGAGATTGTAGTATTTTGTTTCTTATTTATCAAGCAATAACTGAGAATTTTAGAGCAGGCTAAAAACAAATGAAAATTTGAAGCGGGAAAAAAAAATCACAGGAAAAGAAATTGTGATGGTAGAAATTCATAAAAAAAAAGTATTAGTATGGTACTTTGATCTAGTAAGTGGTCAGTACATGTTGTTATTGTGTTACTATGTACCATGTTAACAAAACCTTTTTACATATGGGGATCATTTGATATATTCTAATAAAACTAAATGAAAATTACTTTACCAATGATTAATATACTCTTTTTGTGCTAATGAAAACTATAACCTAGTATACAGTTTCCCATTTTGTTTTGACTGTTGGGAAGCTCAGATCAAAATATAATACTCAGTTTCAGTCATTAATTTATTAAGAATGTTTGACATAGCAGTATTTACCTTCTTAAAGTATTCTTTGTAAAATATTGGCCTTTTTTAGATTATTAAATGGCAAGTACTGCAGTGTTAAAGATTTGTTTTTATAGATTTAAAATAGATAATGACACCTAGACTGTTGTATGGTAAAGCACTCTTATGTTTCTTTGGAGACAAGTAGTGGCAATATTCCATTAGAAGTCTAAGACACTGCTGGGTGCGGTGGCTCATGGCTGTGATCCCAGATCTTTGGGAGGCCAAGGTGTGTGGATCACCTGAGATCAGGAGTTCAAGACCAGGCTGGCCAACATGGTGAAACTCTGTCTCCATTAAAAATACAAATATTAGCTGGATGTGGTGGTGCATGCCTGTCCTCCCAGCTACTCGGGAGGGTGAGGCATGAGAATTGCTTGAACCTGGAGGCAGAGTTTGCAGTGAGCCAAGATCGTGCCACTACACCCCAGCCTAGGCGACAGAGTGAGACTCTTTCTTTCTCAAAAAAAAAAAAAAAAAGGTAGTCTAAGACAGAATATTTTTTCCTAAAATGGGATGGGAGAAGTCCTCTAATTCAGTCAGTGTCTTTGGTTTATGTGTGCTTTGGAGATATAGGGGATAAGAGAGGGAGAGATGGGGAGAGACAGAGGAAGAGAGGATTTATTATGTGGGTATTTGTTTTTAATAAGATTCCTAGGAGTTAAGAAAAAGTTAGAGATCCTTTGTCAGAGACCTCAGATTAGAAGACCCCTAAACTGTTGTATGCTGTTAGATTGCTCAGGCCAATCGTGAGGTGCACACCATTACAGAATTTAAAGCACTGTTGTTTCCAAGAGGCATCTGTAATGTAATTGAACATATAATATTAGGAGCTGCATGGATATTGTGCAGCTGCATCACTCTACAGGGTAGTGAGCACAGGTTATCTTTGTTCTTTGTAATGCACCTTGT
This sequence comes from Papio anubis, assembly GCF_008728515.1. Taxonomy (NCBI): domain Eukaryota; kingdom Metazoa; phylum Chordata; class Mammalia; order Primates; family Cercopithecidae; genus Papio; species Papio anubis. The sequence goes on along the minus strand of NC_044984.1, from coordinate 88,841,521 downwards.
CTGGTTTTTTGGCTGCTCTTCTCTTTATTGCTGGTTTTAAGCAATTTGATTGACATACTTTGCAGTTTTCTTTGTATCTGTAGTGCTTGGGGTTTATTGAATTCCATAGGTCTATGAGTTTACAGTTTTTATCAAACTGAAAATTTTGGAGATTACTTCTAAAAATATTTTCTGTCTCCTCTTTCACCTCGTTTGGAGACTCTTAATTACATTCTAATATTAGACCACTTAAAGTTCTCCCATAGCTTGCTGATCTTGTTTATTAATTTATTTTTAGTATTTTTTGTCTCTGTGCTTCATTTTGGTTGGTTTCTCTTGCCATGTTTTCAGATTCATTGATTTTCATTGATTTTTTTTCTTCTGCAATATCTAACCCGCCTTTAATTCCATGCAGTGTAATTTTCATCTCTGGAAGTTCAATTTTGGTCTTTTTTTTTTATTTATTTTATGGAGACAGCGCCTCTCTGTGTCACTTCAGGCTGGGATGCAGTGATCTCTGCTTTACTGCAAGCCTCCTCACCCCGGTTCAAGTGCCATTCTCCTGCCTCGGAAGCCACCGGAAGGCTAGGGACTGGGGCCCACACCAATGACTGGTTAATTTTTATTTTTTTATTTTATTAGAGACAGGGTTTTCACCATGCCAAAGGATACCACCCTGAGTCATGATCTGCCACGCACAAAGTGCTTGGAATTACAGCATGAGCCACCTTGGGTTCGGCTCCTGTCTCTTTTGATCTTCCTTATCTCTATCTAACATGTTCAGTCTTTTCTCTAGTTCTTTGAACATACGGAATTCAAGCTGTGTAACTGCCCCCAGTGACATCTGTATCATTTCTGGGCCTGTTTTAAGTTTATCCCCCCTGCTGCTAACACACACACACACACACACACACACACACACACAACACACACAGACACACACAAGTTTATCCGCTGCCAACACACACACACACAACACACACACACACACACACACACACACACACTCTGTCTCTCTCTCTGTTATGTTGCTCTGCATGCCTGGTGTATTGATGTGTTAGATATTGTGAACTTTCTTTTTAAAATGCTGGAGTTGTTTTGTTGTTTTGTTGCTGTTTTTGTTTTGTTTTTGAGACGGAGTTTCACTCTTGTTCCCAGGCTGGAGTGCAATGGAGTGATTTCAGCTCCCTGCAGTCTCCACCTCCCAATATTTTTATATTCTGATACATGTTCTTGAACTTTATTTTAGGACACAGTTGAATTATTTGGAAACAGTTTTATCTTTCTAGGTCTTGCTTTTAAGTTTTAAGTGGGAGCCAGAGTAGTATTTAGTGTAGTGCTAATTATTTCCCACCACTGACGCAAGATTCTTCTGACTACTATAACAATTTCCTTATGAAATGAAGGATTTTAATCTGATTTGGGGGAACAGAAACTCTTCTTAGGTCTTTGTGAGCTCTGTGTATTCATCCTTCTACTCCTTTCAGGTGTTTCTTTGCCTAGCCTTAGGTAGTTTCCTTGCACACATGTGCTAATCAGTACTCTACTGAATGAGTCAAAACTTTTTGTAGGTCTTCATAGTTACCCTTCTGTGCCCTCTTTTCTCTGCTACCCTGTCTTAGGAATCTAACCACCCCAGTGTCCCTAGATGCTCAGTTTCATCTCCTCAACTCAGGGAGTCCATCATAACTGCATGGGTATCCTTTCCTGTGCCACGTCCTGAAAACTCTCAAAGCTCATCTTCTATGTTTTGTGCCTCTCAGGGATCTGCCTTTTGCTTTCTTATGTCTAGTGTCTTGCAAACTGTTTAATTTTTGTCTGTTCTTTTGTTTGTTTCAGGCAAGAGAGTGAATCTGGGCTCTTACTCTACCTTGGCTGAAAGGCTTTTTACTTTCAGTTAACTTTCAGTTTTGGAAATCTCAAACATGTAATGCATTCCCATGTACTCATCATCTAGCATTAATAATAATTCTCTCTGAGCCAGGCTTGTTTTATCTACTACTTTGTTCCACCCACTCCCACTTTTTTCCTCAATGTCTCTGGATTATTTTGAATCAAATCATATTGTTTCAACAAATAATTGAGTATATATCTCTATAACAAACCAGTGCAGTCTCTCTTAAAAGCATAACCACAATACCTTTACCATATTTAAAATACTTATTCATTAATACCTTTTAATATCCCATCTTTGTTCAGGTTTTCTTAGTTTTCCCATGGTTTTGCTTGCTTAGTTTTGAAGTTAGATCATTTGAAACAGGAGCCATATAACCGTTACCTATTAATCTCTTCCTTTTAATTGCTACCTCGTCTTAGTTTGGACTCTTGATGTTGTCACCCAGACTTGATACTTGATACCGTAAACCAGATTATGACATGAGTTTTCTATCTGGTGTCTTTGGCTCCATTTACTGCCTCTTCTTCCCACAACTACAGCTACTCTCCCACTAAAGCTTTTGATTCATCTTGCTTCTTTGTAAAATATGGATATGGTAGTGTCACTCTTAAGCTTAAAAACCTTCAATAAATAAGGTACAGAAAAATATATGTACAATATCCTTTTTGTATAGAAATCAAAAGTGATATGTATGCTTGTGTATCTGGAGATTGTTTTAGGAAGGGTACATAAGAAGTTATTAACAATGATTGCTTCAATAGAAGAAAATTGGATTACTGAAGTGAGAAGACCTTTTAAGCTTTTGTTTGAATTATTTATGTAATTATATATATTCATTTTAAATAAAATAAATTTTTAAAGTAAATACTATTGAATACCAAATAAATAATAAGAGTCTAAACCTGGTATTCAGGAACCTTTCACTCTTTGGCTGCAACCTCTTTTCCTTTTGTTTCCAGCCAGGGTACAGCCCTCCAAGGTGGCATTTGGAAATGTTACAGTGTTTAGAGATTTCTACCAGTGTGAATATAGGGACCCACAATTTTGAATTTTCTGTAGTACTTAATGTGGTCCCATTCAAAATGGCTTTAACTCACCTTTGAGAATTGCTTTTCTCCCATACAGTCTCTGACACCCAGGCAAATTAAAATGTTACCTGGCTTGAGTTTGGGTTCTGTAAGCTTTCTATATAAGGGTTCTGTATAAGCTTTAGTTTTCCCATTCCTTTGATGCATCATGCCTTCTATCCTAAATGTGTTTTCTCTTTTTTACCTGTCTGGTAAGGCTGTATTGCCTACTTTTATAGTTATTTGTGTTTATGAGTTATTTTTAACACTAGAGTTTGAAGTTTTTATGGGGAGATACGTGCTTCACATGAGTTTTTGTGATCTTTATAAAGTTATTTAGATACCTTGTATGCCTCAGTGTAGCTATACTGTGGGATTGTTCTAGGAATTAAATCAATGAATGCATATAAGGTGCTTAGAACAGGATAGTATGTAGGTTACAGTGCATTGTACAATGCTTTATATATAGTATGCTCTCCATTCAGTAGAATGTAATATTTTGAACATAGTATTTGGACTGTTCATAAAAAAAGAAACTGAACATTATCATTTTTGTAGAAATTAATATAAATACAAACTTTAGACTTTTTTTTTTTTTTTTTTTTTTTACAGCTGGCATTTGTTCCTCATTCATTCGTGAAATAGTGTAGTTGAGTGGTTCCTATGTGCCAGACATTCGTGGGAGGTATTGGGAATACAATGGTGAATAAAGACTGTGTCTTCCCATATGAGGCTTACATAAATATTTAATTGCTTATTAAAATATGAGTTCTATAAAAGAGTGTGACAAGGAGAAGCCTAAATTAGGTACAGTGTGAGAGTACAAATGAGCCTTTTCTAATTGAAAATAAGTCTGAAAGGTTCTCTTTGGTATAACAAATTGTTACACCTTTATTTTGCCTGCTTTGGAAAATAACTAGACTATTAGCCATTGTATACAACATGATAGTCTTAGCTACCAACATAGTTATTCCTAACAATAGCAGTAATAATCAGTAACTGTCTTTACTTCATGTTAATGGAATTTTTGACATCTCCAAGAGCCTGAAATTGAGATTCTTAAAGTATTATTTCAAATGATGATTCTATTTGTATAGTGATGACTATAAAAATAACTATATTGTGAAAACTTTCATGAATTCCATTTTCATAATTAGGAGAGAGTCTTTGAAATATGGAGAATTCTTGATTTTAATGTGATTTTATATTGTTTGCATTTCTCCAAATATTAGATATTAACTCCACAAAAATTGGAATTGCTAAGAGCCCAAATACAACAAGAATTAGAAACTCCAATGAGAGAACGTTTTCGGAATCTAGATGAAGTAAGTAAGTTACGTTGTTTACTGTGCATTTATCCTCATGGGATAAAAGTCTCGATGAAAAGCATCATTCCCCTACTCCAAAACCCTGCAATAGTTCCCCCTTTTACTCAGTCATTACAGTGGCCTCTAAGGCTTCACAGGATTGGACTCCCATTACCTCTCTTATCTCCTTTCCTTTTTCCACATTGGCCTACTGATGTTTCTTTGACACTCCAGAATTGGTGCATTTCTTTAATTTTATTTTTAGTTTTAATTAAAAAAAACTATCTTTTTTTGAGATAGAGTCTGGCTCTGTTGCCCAGCTGGAGTGCAGTGGTGTGATCTCGACTCACTTCAACCTCCACCTCTCAGGTTCAAGCGATTCTCTTGCTTCAGCCTCCCAAATAGCTGGGATTACAGCCACTTGCCACCATGCCTGGCTAATTTTTGAATTTTTAGTAGAAACGGGGTTTCACCATATTGGCCAGGCTAGTTTCGAACTCCTGATCTCAAGTGATCCACCAGCCTTGGCCTCCCAAAGTGTTGGGATTACAGGCGTAAGCCACCATGCCCAGCCAAATTGGCACATCTCTTCTGCCTTGAATACTCTCCCTCCAGATATGTCGTGGCTAACTTCATCTCTTGTAAGTCTTTGCTAAAATGTCACTTTCTCAGTGGGGCCTACTTTGACTGCTCCCGTCTACCTATTTAATATTGCAACCTGCCTTTCCCATTCCTGCTTAGACCTTTAGACCTCCTTACCTTGCTCTGTTTTTCATTTTCTTTCTGGTATGCATACCTTCTACTGTGCTATATAATTTACTTATTTATTGTGTTTATTTTCTGTTTTACCACCTCTAGAATGGAAGTTGCATGAGAGGAGGAACCTTTACCTGTTTTGTTCATTGTTATATTCCAAGTTCCTAGAACAGATTTTGGTATACAGTAGGTGCTCAATTAATATTTGTTGAAAGAGAGAATGAGTTTCATGCCACTTCATAAAAGTAAAAATCTGTTACAGTTTTACTTCAGGTTGAGACTAGTCTCCTTTGGTGAAGTGTTGGTGTAGTATGATTAAATGCTTAATAAAGGGGACAGGATAAGACTGCAGATAATAAGTATATTAGATACTTGCTAGACATTTTATATATGTTACCTTATTTAACAAATATAGCTGGCCTTATACATACAAATGATTATTGTCTCCTTCAAAATGGGCCCCTTTGGAGAGCTGTAGTCTAGTGATGTGGTCATTACCCAAAACAGTGTAGAATCGTCTTTTATAATGGCTTACTGGCTTGATAATATGATCTTTCTAATACACACCTAGTGGCAAGCCATTATGGTTGGGGAGTAGATTTAATTTTTGTAAATAAACAAAATTTGACCCAAGATAAGTGATTAAGTTCAATACAAGCTTTTTTTTTTTTTTTTTTTTTAAATCAAAGCAAAGTGTATCTGTAGTAAAATCATGAAACCCATTTTCTTGGTTTATAAACTGGCTTAGAATTCTTTGAACTAAAGATTTTTGGTGAGCTGGGTGTTTTAGGAGACATGCTTTCTTTGTTCAATCGAATTTCTTGTTAGCGTCTCCTGTATCTTTCTGCTCTGTTGCCTGAGTTTCTCGTTGGGTATTCAGAATGCCAGCAGCTTTCATAGAGTAGTGTTAGGAAGCAGGATGAGAGCACTCCAAGGAATTGCATGTGTTCCTGGTCAGTCAGTAGAGATGATGCTGCATGTATTCTTCAGGTTGGTGTGTTGAACTATCATTGTAATATTTAATTAGATGTTAAGATGCTGTACTAAATATTACAATAACCTTTTATCTCTCTTGAATTTGTTTTACTTATACTAAATTATACATTTAAAAAATCTATCTTTTGAAAGGTGTGCTGCATTCTTACATGTTGTTTAAGTCCAGAGATTAACACTTTCCTCATACTATACACTTTTATTATAATGAGAACCAGTGAAGAAATAAGATTAATTGAATGGTAATTTACTTTTTGGGTATCTTTTCAGGAATGTACTAATTCTATATGTAGGATACTTGTTATGAGGACTTTTCCAAATTCATTTGTATTTCTGTTAAATTTATTTTTTACTTTTAGAGTGGCTGTCATTATAATGTAATTTAAAATTATATTTGTAAAAGTGATTATTGGAGTGAGTACAAATTTTGTTTATAAATCTATGATAAATTGCATTCTCCCTTTAATTTAGGAGGTGGAAAAGTATAGAGCTGCATATAATAAGCTTCGCTATGAACATACATTTCTCAAGTCAGAATTTGAACACCAGAAGGAAGAGTATGCACGTATTTTAGACGAAGGAAAAATAAAATATGAATCAGAGGTAAGTGATTGATTATACGAGTTTCTTCATTATTGTTCTAGTCAACACAATTTTATAATTATATATTTTTAAAAATTTCAAATTAGAGTTGATTGCATAACTTCATTAATTAATGGTGGAGTATTCATTATGATTTTCATCAGCTCCATATCAACAGTTTTCTTGTGAAAGTTCTGTTTTGACTGTAGATTTTTAAAATTCTATTTATCTTTTATTTTGTCTCAGCCAATGGAGATAGACAACTCTGGGGAATTTCATTATACAAAGTCTTTTGTCTCATATAGCCACAGAGATGGACTTCTCTCTGCAAATATAGTTAGTGTGATTCCTTACTTAGCATTGTTCTTTCTGCTTCTTGGAACCAAACCACATACAGGAAAGCTCTAGCTGTCAACCTGTGCACTTTGATATAAACAAGGAGTTTATACCTTAAAGTGTACCCATCAACTTCAAGAAGTAGACTTTGTTTTTTCTGCCATTTGCAACGGGAGCGTTCTCTCTATGCTGCCTACACCATATATTCCTACTTCATCTCCATTGCTTTTGGCAGCCTTTCTACTCGTTTTGTGGTTTGTCTCCTAGTTTTGCCCAAAATGGGGTTACTGTTTTTCATTCCTTGTGTTGCTTTTGGAATATTTTTCAAATGGAAGAGAGAAATACTAGTTTTATCCTGCCATATTCATAAAAAATAGGTTGGTATCTATAGTTTTGTGAAATATTCTCTTTACAAACGTATCTACATTTTAAATTTATTGCATTGTCTTTATTTGGAATTAAGAGTTAAAATATACTTACCTTCCTTTACCAATTACTAAATATTTACAGTGTTCTGGGCATTTAATAAAAACTAAAACTGTTCTACTTGGATCAGACTGTTTTATTCTTATTAGTGAGCAAACTGCTATGAGTGTTTCATCTGTAAGAAACTATATGAACCTTGGATCATTTGTGTCCATTGACAGTGTAGAACCAGAACACTATAAATATTTATAATAGTTTTTTTGCATTAAAAAAAACTATTTATAACTTTAAGGATTTAAGTGCTTTATTCATATATTATCTCACTTCTATTACAATAGTCAGTGAGATGAGGCAGGACTGTCTTATTTGATTGATTGATCAAGAGAAAGTCTTGCTGTGTGGCCCAGGCTGGAATGCAGTGGCACAATAATAGCTCACTATAACTTAAGCTCAAGTGATCCTCCTGCCTCAGGTCCCCAAGTAGCTAGGACCACAGGCATGTATTACCTCATCTGGCTAATAAAACAAACAAACAAACAAAAAATATAAAAACTCTTGTAGAGATAGGGCCTTGCTATGTTGCCCAGGCTGATCTCGGGCTACTGGCCTCAAGCAGTCCTCCTGCCTCAGCCTCTCAAAGTGCTGGAATTAGAGGCATAGGCTATTGTGCCCAGCCCTTATTTTCTTCATTTTAAATGAAACTGAGGCACAGGATAAGTGAATTTATTGGGGGAACTCACCCCCAATATTTCAGTGTAGGTTCTTTCTATTTTCCATAAGTGTCGGCCGGCTGAGAAATAAAGAGAAAGAGTACAAAGAGAGGAATTTTACAGCTGGGCCTCTGGGGGTGACATCACATATCGGTAGCACTGTAATGCCCACCTGAGCCTCAAAGCCAGCAAATTTTGTTAAGGATTTCAAAAGGGGAGGGTGTGTAAGAACAGGGAGTAGGTCACAAAGATCACATGCTTCAAAGGGCAAAAAGGAGAACAAAGATCACAAGGCAATGGGCAAAAGCAGAATTACTGATAAGGGTCTGTGTTCAGTGGTGCATGCATTGTCTTGATAAACATCTTAAACAGCAGAAAACAGGATTCGAGAGCAGAGAACTGGTCTGACCCCAAATTTGCCAGGGTGGGGTTTTCCAATCCTAGTAAGCATGAGGGTACTGCAGGAGACCAGGGCGTATTTCAGTCCTTATCTCAACCGCATAAGACAGACACTCCCAGATTGGCCGTTTATAGACCTCCCGCTAGGAATGCATTCCTTCCCCAGGGTATTAATTATTAATATTCCTTGCTAGGAAAAGAATTTAGCGATATCTTCCCTACTTGCACGTCTGTTTATAGGCTCTCTGCAAGAAGAAAAATATGGCTCTATTTTGCCTGACCCTGCAGGCAGTCAGACCTTATGGTTGTCTTCCCTTGTTCCCTGAAAATCACTGTTATTCTGTTCTTTTTCAAGGTGCACTGATTTCATATTTTTCAAACACACGTTTTACAATCAATTTGTACAGTTAACACAATTATAGTGGTCCTGAGGTGACGTACATCCTCAGCTTATGAAGATAACAGGATTAAGAAATTAAAGTAAGACAGGCATAAGAAATCATGCAAGTATTAATTTGGGAACCGATAAATGTCCATATTAAAATGAAATCTTAATAATTTATGTTCCTCTGCCACGGCTCCAGCTGGTTCCTCCATTCGGGGTCCCTGACTTCCTGCAACATGAATTGTTCAAAGTCTCAGAGAAAGTCAGCAGCCAGGTTATAGTAGAACTCAGATGTACCCACAGCCCACAACATGTTTTATTTGTTATTGTTTTCATTTAATGTCATTATATTATATTGGCATATGCCATAACATTTACAAAATGCCCATTCTCTCCAGCTTCAGCTGAAGAGGGAGTGGGGAGGCCAGACATAGACTAAGTCCACGTTCAGTGTTGCAGTCCTACACTTTGCACAAAGAAGAATTTGTAGTCTCCCACACAGACCCTCAAACCCACAAACCAGTCCACCACTCACATTCCATATGCCCTAAACCTGGGTCTCAACAATGTGTAGTCAACACAAATCCTAGACCTTACCCATTGGAAGGTGACTGGCAGTTTGAAGTTGCCACTCTGATTATGGGCCATCCAGCAACTGCAAATTTTGTTAAGTAGCCAGTTGATCTACACTGCATGTGGTATAAAGAGTTTTGAATCCAAGGAATTACATGTAAAAATTATCTTGTGGAAAGTAGGAATGATAAAGATTGCTAGCCTAAAACGAAGATTTAGTATATTGAAGAGAAAACACTAAGGTTTCATATAGTGGTGCTTTATTTTATACTTTCCTTTTAAAATCTAATGATGATATTTATCTGATAAGGATTATTTGTATTTTCTAGTTTCTTAGTTTTGTTGTTTTTCAGATAGTGAAACCTGCATTTGAAATCTGATGACTAATCTATTTTTCACTTATGAAGGACTAAGTGATATTCATTAAAATTTTTAAGGGGTTGGTATAATCATTAATTTATCATTATTATTATTATTATTTTTGAGATGGAGTCTTGCTGTGTCACCCAGGCTGGGGTGCAGTGATGTAGTCTCAGCTTACTGCAGCCTCTGCCTCCCAGATTCAAGTGATTCTCCTGCCTCAGTTTCCCAAGTAAGTGGGATTACAGGCAGGGGCCACCAGGCCTGGCTAATTTTTGTATTTTTAGTAGAGATGGGGTTTCACCATGTTGGCCAGGCTGGTCTCGAACTCCTGACCTCAAGTGATCCTCCCACCTCAACCTCTCAAAGTTCAGGGATTACAGGCATGAGCCACCACACCTGGCCATCATTAATTTTCATATGTGATGTTTTATGATAGTCTTAAGAATCTGAAGATAAACTGCTAGCTAAGAAGGTGGAAAAGTAAGACTGACGTTTCTTTCATTTTACTTCCCAATTGATTATGTAGGAGCAGTATTACTGAGTGGATAACTGTGGATTTACTTTTGTTCAATTACCTTCATACTTGATTTTCTATATACAAAAACAGTAAAAACCTGGTGAGATGATTGTGGATCATGAAACAGCAAATACAGTTTCAAATATACTTTATAGAAACAACAAATTTAGTTTGAAAACTTCAAAGTAGAGCTGACTCTTGTCATCTTCTATTTTTACAATTTAGTGTAAAAGGAATTCATGGAATAAAAATATTTGGATTTTCTTGTGTTAATTAGGACTTATACAATACTTGCACATTTTTACTTATACAGATGAAAGTAATGGTGTTCTTTAGTGTGTTGGTTCTCAGGGGAATACTTCAGGAAGATTTAGGAATACACATGTCCCTGATGATATTATAAACTAAAAAGAATATATGAAATAATATATGAAAGAACATATCTCATCTTACAAATAAATACAGTGTCGGCCAGGTGTGGTGTCTCACATTTGTAATCCCAGCATTTTGGGAGCCCGAGGTGGTAGGATCACTTGAGGCCAGGAGTTCAAGACCAGCCTAGGCAACATAGCAAGACCCTGTGTCTACAAAAGAAATATATATATATAAATAAATATATATATATATATTTTAATGAGCTGGGTGTGGTAGTGTGCAGCTGTAGACCTAGCCACTCAGGAGGCTGAGGTGAGAGGAATGTTTGATTTCAGGAGTTCCAGGCTGCAGTGAGCTATGATTGTGCCGCGTACTGCAACCTGGGTGGCAGAGACCCCCATCTCAAAAAAAAAAAAAAAAAAAGAAAAAATAATGTCAACCGGGTGCTGTGGCTCACATCTGTGATTCAGGCACTTTGAGAGGCTGAGGCGGGCACATCACAGGGTCAGGAGATCGAGACCATCCCGGCTAACATGGTGAAACCCTGGCTATACTAAAAATCCAAAAATTAGCCTGGCATCGTGGCACATGCCTATAGTCCCAGCTACTCAGGAGGCTGAGGCAGGAGAATCGCTTGAACCCACGAGGAGGAGGTTGCAGTGAGCCAAGATTGTGCCATTGCACTCCAGCCTGGGTGACAGAATGAGACTCTGTCTTTTAAAAAAAAAAAAAAAAAAAAAAAAAAGTCATGCTTTTTCATGTGACTGTAAGAATGTATTAAGTCTGGGACTTCATACAGGTGAAATGCTGAAGTTGCATATATAGTCATTATTCAAAAGTGGGACTATTTTGTTTTTATTATATTAGGACTCTTATATTTTCTGGAAATAGTAATGACAATACAGAGTTGTAGGCACAGGTGATTATAATGGTAGACTGAGTGAAATAATCAATGGTAATTCAGTGGAGACAAAATATTAAGATCGCAGGAGAGAGGGATGAGGAGCACTACATCCTGTGAAAAACCATCAAAGCGACAGTACATAATGACAGGCCACTGAGTTTCTTCCATCATGCTTTGCAAATTGGCTGTGCTGTTCCTTGGCGTTATGGGTCAGGTGCGGAGCCAAAGTTCCTATGGCAAAAAGGAGACCTCCCCTGATTTCCTGGAAATGCTGGCGTTCTTTTTTTTTTCTTTTCTTGAGATGGAGTCTCGCTGTGTCCTCCAGTCTGGAGTGCAGCGGCACAATCTCGGCTCACTGCAAGCTCTGCCTTCCGGGTTCACACCATTCTCCTGCCTCAGCCTCCCAAGTAGCTGTGACTACAGGCACCCACCACGCCCGGCTAATTTTTTTGTATTTTTAGTAGAGACGGGGTTTCACCATGTTAGCCAGGATGGTCTCGATCTCCTGACCTCATGATCTGCCTGCCCTGGCCTCCCAAAGTGTTGGGATTACAAGTGTGAGCCACCGTGCCCGGCCAAAATATGAACTTTAAGTATGTAAGTAATTTAAGTGATATTTTATTTGTGTAAGGAATGATAAAACGTTTTTGCATAAAATATGCCATCATCAATTTAGGAAAAATAAATTATAGTACATAAAAGGAAAAAGAGGAAACTCACTATAGTAGTGATTATTGTTTTCTTTTTTTTTAATTTGTTACTTTTTCATATGTCTGGTTTTTTTTTCTTAAATTATACTTTAAGTTTTGGGGTACATGTACGTAACTTGCAGGTTTGATACATAGGTAAGGAAGTGATCCAGTTTCAGCTTTCTCCCTATGGCTAGCCCATTTTCCCAGCACCATTTATTAAATAGGGAGTCCTTTCCCCATTTCTTGTTTTTGTCAGGTTTGTCAAAGATCAGATGGTTGTAGATATGTGGTGTTATTTCTGAGGGCTCTGTTCTGTTCCATTGGTCTGTATCTCTGTTTTGGTACCAGTACCAAAAGCTGTTTTGGTTGCTGTAGCCTTGTAGTATAGTTTGAAGTCAGGTGGCGTGATGCCTCCAGCTTTGTTCTTTTTGCTTAGGATTGTCTTGGCAATGTGAGCTCTTTTTTGGTTCCATATGAACTTTAAAGCAGTTTTTTCCAATTCTGTGAAAAAAGTCATTGGTAGCTTGATGGGATGGCATTGAATCTAAATTACTTTGGCCAGTATGGCCATTTTCACGATACTGATTCTTCCTATCCATGAGCATGGAATGCTTTTCCATTTGTTTGTGTCCTCTTTTATTTCATTGAGCAGTGGTTTGTAGTTGTCCTTGAAGAGGTCCTTCACATCCCTTGTAAGTTGGATTCCAAGGTATTTTATTCTCTTTGTAGCAATTGTGAATGGGAGTTTACTCATGATTTGGCTCTCTGTTAATGGTGTATAGGAATGCTTGTGATTTCTGCACGTTGATTTTGTATCCTGAGACTTTGCTGAAGTTGCTCATCAGCTTAAGGAGATTTGGAGCTGAGATGATGGAGTTTTCTAAATATACAATCCTGTCATCTGCAAACAGGGACAATTTGACTTACTCATTTCCTAATTGAATACCCTTTATTTCTTTATGTTGCCTGATTGTCCTGGTCAGAACTTTCAACACTATGTTGAGTAGGAGTGGTGAGAGAGGGCATCCTTGTCTTGTGCCAGTTTCCAAAGGGAATGCTTCCAGTTTTTGCCCATTAAGTATGATATTGGCTGTGGGTTTGTCATAAATAGCTCTTATTATTTTGAGATATGTCCCATCAATACCTAGTTTATTGAGAGTTTTTAGCATGAAGAGCTGTTGAATTTTGTCGAAGGCCTTTTCTGCATCTATTGAGATAATCGTGTGGTGTTTGTCTTTGGTTCTGTTTATATGATGGATTACGTTTATTGATTTGCATATGTTGAACCAGCCTTACATTCCGGGGATGAAGCCGACTTGATCATGGTGGATAAGTTTTTTGATGTGCTGCTGGATTCGGTTTGCCAGTATTTTATTGAGGATTTTTGCATCGATGTTCATCAGGGATATTGGTCTAAAAATCTCTTTTTTGTTGTGTCTCTGCCAGGCTTTGGTATCAGGATGATGCTAGCCTCATAAAATGAGTTAGGGAGGATTCCCTCTTTTTCTATTGAATGGAATAGTTTCAGAAGGAATGGTACCAGTTCCTCTTTGTACCTCTGGTAGAATTCAGCTGTCAGTTCTGGTCCTGGACTTTTTTTGGTTGGTAGGCTATTATTGCCTCAATTTCAGAGCTTGTTATTGGTCTATTCAGAGATTCAACTTCTTCTTTTAGTCTTGGGAGGGTGTATGTATACAGGAATTTATCCATTTCTTCTAGATTTTCTAGTTTATTTGCGTAGAGCTGTTTATAGTATTCTCTGATGGTAGTTCGCGTTTCTGTGGGATAGGGGGCGATATCCCCTTTATTGTTTTTTATTGTATCTATTTGATTCTTCTCTCGTTTCTTCTTTATTAGTCTTGCTAGCAGTTTATCAATTTTGTTGATCTTTTCAAAAAACTGGTTCCTGGATTCGTTGATTTTTTTGAAGGGTTTTTTGTGTCTCTATCTCTTTCAGTTCTGCTCTGATATTAGTTATTTCTTGCTTTCTGCTAGCTTTTGAATGTGTTTGCTCTTACTTCTCTAGTTCTTTTAATTGTGATGTTAGGGTGTCAATTGCAGATCTTTCCTTCTTTCTCTTGTGGGCATTTAGTGCTATAAATTTCCCTCTACGCACTGCTTTGTCCCAGAGATTCTTGTACGTTGTGTCTTTGTTCTCATTGATTTCAAAGCACATCTTTATTTCTGCCTTCATTTTGTTATTTACCCAGTAGTCATTCAGGAGCAGGTTGTTCCGTTTCCATGTAGTTGGGCAGTTTTGAGTGAATTTCTTAATCCTGAGTTCTAGTTTGCTTGCACTGTGGTCTGAGAGACAATTTGTTGTGATTTCTGTTTTTTTTTTTTTGCATTTGCTGAGGAGTGCTTTACTTTCAATTATGTAGTCAATTTTAGAGTAAGTGCAATGTGGTGCTGAGAAGAATGTATATTCTGTTGCTTTGGGGTGGAGAGTTCTATAGATGTCTACTAGGTCTGCTTGTTGCAGAGCTGAGTTTAGTTCCTGGATATCCTTGTTAACCTTCTGTCTCATTGATCTGTCTAATGTTGACAGTGGGGTGTTAAAGTCTCCCATTATTATTATGTGGGAGTTTAAGTCTCTTTGTAGGTGTCTAAGGACTTGCTTTATGAATCTGGGTGCTCCTGTATTGGGTGCATATATATTTAGGATAGTTAGCTCTTCTTTGTCTCTTTTGATCTTTGTTGTTTTAAAGTCTGTTTTATCAGGGACTAGGATTGCAACCTCTGCTTTTTTTTTTTTTGCTTTCCATTTGCTTGGTAGATGTTCCTCCATCCCTTTATTTTGAGCCTATGTGCGTCTTTGCACGTGAGATGGGTCTCCTGAATACTGCACACTGATGGGTCTTGACTCTTTATCCAATTTGCCAGTCTGTGTCTTTTAATTGGTTCTTTTAGCCCATTTACATTTAAGGTTAATATTGTTATGTGTGAATTTGATCCCGTGATTATGATGTTCGCTGGTTGTTTTGCCAGTTAATTGATGCAGTTTCTTCATAGCATCGATGATCTTTACAATTTGGCATGTTTTTGCAGTGGCTGGTTCCGGTTGTTTCTTTCCATGTTTAGTGCTTCCTTTAGGAGCTCTTGTAAGGCAGGCCTGGTGGTGACAGAAATCTCTCAGCATTTGTTTGTCTGTAAAGGATTTTATTTCTCCTTCACTTACGAAGCTTAGTTTGGCTAGATATGAAATTCTGGACTGAAAATTATTTTCTGTAGGAATATTGAATATTGGCCCCCACTCTCTTCTGGCTTGTAGTGTCTCTGCCGAGAGATCTGCTGTTAGTCTGATGGGCTTCCCTTTGTAGGTAACTTGACCTTTCTCTCTGGCTGTCATTAACACTTTTTCCTTCATTTCAACCTTGGTAAATCTGACAATTATGTGTCTTGGGGTTGCTCTTCTCAAGGAGTGTCTTTGTGGTGTCCTCTGTATTTCCTGAATTTGAATGTTGACCTGCCTTGCTAAGTTGAGGAAGTTCTCCTGGAGAATATCCTGAAGAGTGTTTTCCTGCTTGGTTCCATTCTCCCCATCACTTTCAGGTACACCAATCAGACATAGATTTGGTCTTTTCACATAGTCCCATATTTCTTGGAGGCTTTGTTTGCTTCTTTTTACTCTTTTTTTCTCTAACCTTGTCTTCTCGCTTCATTTCATTAATTTGATCTTCAATCACTGATACCCTTTCTTCCACTTGATAAAATCGGCTATTGAAGCTTGTGCATGCATCACGAATTTCTCGTACCATGGTTTGCACTCCATCAGGTCATTTAAGGTCTTCTCTTCACTGTTTATTCCAGTTAGCCATTCATCTAATCTTTTTTCAAGTTTTTATTTTCCTTGCAATGGGTTCGAACATCCTCCTTTAACTCAGAGAAGTTTGTTATTACCAACCTTCTGAAGCCTACTTCTGTCAACTTGTCAAAGTCATTCCCTGTCCAGCTTTGTTCTGCTGCTGGCAAGGAGCTGTGATCCTTTGGAGGAGAAGAGGCGCTCTGATTTTTAGAGTTTTCAGCTTTTCTGCTCTGGTTTCTCCCCATGTTTGTGGTTTTATCTACCTTTGGTGTTTGATGTTGGTGACCTACAGATGGGGTTTTGGTGTAGATGACCTTTTTGATGATGTTACTACTATTCCTTTCTGTTTGTTAGTTTTCCTCCTAGCAGTCAGGTCCCTCAGCTGCAGGTCTGTTGGAGTTTGCTGGAGTTCCACTCCAGACCGTTTGCCTGGGTGTCACCAGTGGAGGCTGCAGAACAGCAAATATTGCAGAACAGCAAATATCGCTGCCTGATCCTTCCTCTGGATGGCTTCGTCCCAGAGGAACAGCCACGTATATGAGGTGTCTTTTGGCCACTACTGAGAGGTGTCTCCCAGTTAGGCTACTTGGGGGTCAGGGACCCATTTGAGGAGGCAATCTCTCCATTCTCAGAGCTCAAACGCCATGCTGGGAGAACCACTGCTCTCTTCAGGGCTGTCAGACAGGGACATTTAAGTTTGCAGAAGTTATCTGCTGCCTTTTGTTCAGCTATTCCCTGCCCACAGAGGTGGAGTCTAGAGCTAGTAGGCCTTGTTGAGCTGTGGTGGGCTCCGCCCAGTTTGAGCTTCCTGGCCATTTTGTTTACCTGCTCAAGCCTCAGCAATGGGGGACGCCCCTCCCCAAGTCAGGGTGCTGCCTCGCAGTTCAATCTCAGACTGCTGCGCTAGCAGTGAGCAAGGCTCCGTGGGCATGGGACCCATCGAGCCAGGCATGGGAGAGAATCTTCTTGTCTCCCAGTTGCTAAGACCTTGGGAAAACGCAGTATTTGGGCAGACGTGTCCTGTTTTTCCAGGTGATCTGTCACGGCTTCCCTTGGCTAGGAAAAGGAAACCCCCCGACCCCTTGCACTTCCTGGGTGAGGCACCCCTCCCTGCTTTAGCTCGCCCTCTGTGGGCTGCACTCACTGTCCAGCCAGTCCCAATGAGATGAACCAGGTATCTTAGTTGGAAATGCAGAAATCACCTGTCTTCTGTGTCCATCACGCTGGGAGCTGCAGACCAGAGCTGTTCCTATTCGGCCATCTTGGAACACCCCCTCCTATTGTTTTCTTAAGTAATACAAAAAGTTAATGTAATAATTCAAAAACTAAGATCTGGGAACTTGAAACTTCATGTGCAAAATATTTACCATAATGCCTGACATAGTAGATACTCAATTAATGGTATTAGTATCATTCATACCTAACAGTTATTATCATGGTACCAACTAACATAATAAATATACAGATATTTTAAGTTGATTTCAGATTTGTAAATCAGACTTTACAGAAGTTGAAGAAGTGAAAGAAAGAAATGGGGCAGGAGACACATTTACCTTTAATTTATTGAGTGAAACACTTTATATATAGTTTAAAGATTATTACATATTTATTTCATGGAATTTTCTTTCTTTCTTTCTTTCTTTCTTTCTTCTTTAAGACAAAGTCTTACTCTGTTGCCCAGGCTGGAGTGCAGTGGCGCGATCTTGGCTCACTGCAACCTCTGCCTCCTAGGTTTAAGCCATTCTTCTGCCTCAGCCTCCTGAATAGCTGGGAGTATAGGTGTGCATCACCACACCCAGCTAATTTTTGTATTTGTAGTAGAGATGGGGTTTTGTCATGTTGGCTAGGCTGGTCTTGAACTCCTGACCTCAAGTGATCCACCCACCTCAGACTCCCAAAGTACTGGGATTATAGGCATGAACCACTGCACCCAGCCACATTTTTTTTTTTCAATTTAGCAAAATCACTATACTGTTATAAAGAAGCTTCTTACATGTTTGTTTTCCATTAATAATAACATGTAGAATTAAAAACCAAAATGCAATTGTATTCAAAATGTAATAAGTGAAATGTATTTTCATCAGAAGCACAAATTAAAGTCGGTGTAAAAAAAAGTTTCCGAATTATTTTCTTTTTTCTTTTTTTTACTACTTATACTTTATTCTACTTAACTTTTCTTTTTTTAAAAAATAATTTCAAGGTTTATTTTAGATTCAGCAGGTACATGTGTAGATTTGTTACATGGGTATATTGCATGATGCTGAGGCAGAACTTTGGGGTAATAAAGATTCCATCATCTAGATACTGAGCGTAGTACCTAATAGAAAGTTTTTGAGCTCTTTCCCCCTCATCCTCTCCCCTCTCTAGTAGTCCTCAGTTCTGTTGTTCCCATCTTTATGTCCATATGTAGTCAGTGTTTAGCTCACACTTAATAAGTGAGAACATGTGGTATTGGTATTTGGTTTTCTGTTCCTTTGTTAATTTGCTTTGGATGATAGTCTCCAGCTGTATCTGTGTTGCTGCAAAGGTCACGATTTCATTCATTTTTATGCCTGCATAGTATTCTGTGGTGTATATGTACCACATTTTCTTTATCTAGTTCACCACTGATGGGAACCTAGGTTGATTCCATGTTTTTGCTATTGTGAATAGTAGTACGATGAACATACGAGTGTATGTGTCTTTTTTATAGAATGATTTATTCTCCTTTTGGTATATACCCAGTAATGGGATTGCTGGAATGGTAGTTCTATTTTTAGTTGTTTGAGAGTATCCAGACTTCTTTCCACAGTGGCTGAACTGATTTACATTCCCATCAATAGTGTATAAGTGTTCCCTTTTTTCTGCAGCCTTGCTAGCACCTGTTATTTTTTTTTTCCTTTTAGTAGCCATTTTGACTGGTGTGAGATGGTATCTCATTGTGTTTTTTACTTTGCATTTCTCTGATGATTAGTGATGTTGAGCATTTTTTTCCATGTTTGTTGGCTGCTTATATGTCTTCTTTTGAGAAGTGTCTGTTTATGTACTTTGCCCACTTTTTTATGGGGTTGTTTTTTCCTTGTTGCATTATGTAAATTCCTTATAGATTCTAGATATTATAACTTTGTCAGATGCATAGTTTGCAGGTATTTTCTCTCATTCTGTGGGTTGTCTGTTTATTGATAGTTTCTTTCGCCAAACAAAAGCTCATTAGTTTAATTAGGTCCCAGTTATCAATTTTTATCTTTGTTGCAATTGCTTTAGAGCAGTGGTCCCCAAAGTACCTGGTGCCATTTGACACTGAGGACTGGTTTCGTGGAAGACAATTATTCCATGAACCAAGGCTGGGGGAGGAATGGTTTCAGGATAAAATTTTTCCACCTTAGATCATCAGGTATTAGGGCATTAAATTCTCATAAAGAGCACGCAACCTAGATCCCTTGGATGTGCAATTCACAATAGGGTTCACACAACTATGAGAATCTAATGCAGCTGCTGATCTGACAGGAGTTAGAGCTCAGGCAATAATGGTCGCTCCCCTGCTGCTCACCTCCTGCTGTGTGGCCCTATTCCTGACAGGCCATGGACTGGTAGTGGTCCATGGCCTGGCGTTTGGGGACCCTTGCCTTAGAGGGTCATAAATTTAGTCGTATATTATTTGCCAAGGCTAATGTCCAGAATGGTATTTCCTAATTTATCTTGAGTTATCTTTTGGGTATAGTTAAAAGTAGAGATCCAGTTTCATTCCTTTGCATATGGCTAGCCAGTTTTCCCAACACCAGTTTTTAAATAGGGAGTCCTTTCCCCATTGCTTGTTTTTGTCAACTTTGTTGAGCATCAGATCGTTGCAGATACACAGCTTTATTTCTGGTTACTGTATTCTGTTCCATTTGGCTATATGTCTGTTTGTACCAGTACCTTTATATATACTTTTAAAAAATCATCTCAACAACGCTAGTAGTTAGATAATCATCATTTTATAAATAAGAAGATGAAAACACTGAGAGACTGGCCCAAGGTCACACAGCTAGTGTATGGTCAGGATTCAAATCGTGGAAGACAATTATTTCTGCTTCTGACTGGGATGGAATAGGGATGGAATTTACTTTAAGGCCTTTACTGAAAACTGGGACAAAATATAGGAAACCACGGTTTTCAGACATTGGAAAATGGGCAACACAGGGCAGATCTGAGGGAAGGAAAACAAATGATAAGAGCTCTATGATTGCCCCATCTTAGGTTCTGGAGAGAGTTTCCAGGCCACTGTACAGAGATAAAAAACCTAAATTGAGCTCCATAATCTTTGAGCTGAGGAGTTGGAGTTCAGAATTTGAGAGGCCAAGGAAAGTAGAATTTGAAAAGCAGAGTATTGGAGAGCTCCAGAGTTCTGTAGAGGGTAACTTTGCAGTATTTCTTAGTGCATGTGTGGAGGAAACTATACAAGGCCAGAGAAAGAAAATTATTTAGGTGGGACAGTCCCTAGAGTTCACATGGGACTGGGCAAACATTTATTTTTCCATTAGACAGAGTGAAAAGATACTCTAATGCATGGTACTTTGAGTAGAAATCTCAGAAGGATTTTGCCTCAGTAGCAGGGCCAAATTAGCCATAGACTAAAGGCTATTCTAGTTTTGGTTAACAAGAATAAAAGTAGGCTGGGCGCGGTGGCTCAAGCCTGTAATCCCAGCACTTTGGGAGGCCGAGACGGGTGGATCACGAGGTCAGGAGATCGAGACCATCCTGGCTAACACGGTGAAACCCCATCTCTACTAAAAAATACAAAATCTAGCCGGGCGAGGTGGCGGACGCCTGTAGTCCCAGCTACTCGGGAGGCTGAGACAGGAGAATGGCGAAAACCTGGGAGGCGGAGCTTGCAGTGAGCTGAGATCCGGCCACTGCACTCCAGCCTGGGTGACAGAGCCAGACTCTGTCTCAAAAAAAAAAAAAAAAAATTAGCCGGGCGAGGTGGCGGGTGCCTGTAGTCCCAGCTACTCGGGAGTCTGAGGCAGGAGAATGGCGGGAACCCAGGAGGCGGGGCTTGCAGTGAGCCAAGATAGCGCCACTGCACTCCAGCCCAGGCGACAGAGCGAGACTCTGTCTCAAAAAAAAAAAAAAAAAAAGAATAAAAGTAAGGTTTGAAAAGATCTGACTGTTTCTAAGTACAGTAATGTGTTGCTTAATGACAGGGATATGTTTTGAGAAATGTGTCATGAGGCGATTTTGTCATGTGCAAACATCATAGACTATACATATATCCACCTAGATGGCACAGTATACTACATACCTAGCCTATGTGGTACAGCCTATTACTCCTAGGCTACAAACCTGTACAGCATGTCACTGTGCTGAATACTGTAGGCATTGTAACATAATGGTTAATATTTGTGTACCTAAACATATCTAAACATAGAAAAGGTTTAAACAATAAAAATACAATATTATACTCATGGGAGCCCTGTCATATACATGGACTGTTGTTGACTGAAACTTCGTTATGTGGCTCATGACTGTATCTTAGCTGCATTCCAGAACGAAGATTCAGAAATATGTAAAAGAAAACAAAGAATCCAGCTCTGAAAAAATTAAATTCACAATGTCTGACATCCAATCAGAAATGACTGGGCAGCCCAGGTGGGTTCACTGGTGAACTCTATCAGAGAGTTAAGGGAGAATTTATGTTAATTCTCTATAATCTCTTCCAGAAGACAGAATCAGAGGAAATGCCTCCTAACTCATTCTACAAGGCCAGCATTATCCTAATACCAAAACCAGACAAAGACATCTTCACCTGGGTAATAACAAGGGCTTCCATCCTCTGCCATGGTGTCACTAGAGACAGTGAGGAGCTTGGACATCCACTCTCAACTGGCAGTAATGAGGCACCCAGCCCTCATCCTGCCTGGGTCATGTCAGAGGAGGCCTAGTACAGGGTCAGGACTTTAACCACTACCCAGCTGTGTGTTGTCAATGGAGGCCACATCTGGCCCTGTGGTATCAATGTAGGTAACATGAGGAGCAATAATAAATTACTCCTACGCTTCCCATCCAGGGAGGTGTCAGTTGAGGCCTAATGGGGAACCAGAACTCCCACCCCTGTTCAGCATGGATATCATGAGGAGCCCTCCCTCCTTGGGTATCAACAGAAGTAGAGTGGAGAATCAGGACTACTGCCTCCTCCTGGCAGTAATGAGGTGGCAACACCACCCATCCCCTACCATAGCAATATCACAGAAAGCCAGCTAATACAAACTTTGTATAAGATCTGGGGTCTCATAACTTAATTCCCCAAATGTCCAAGTTTCAGTTGAAAATCACTTGTTAGTATAAAGTATATATAAAGGTACTGGTACAAACAGACATATAGCCAAATGGAACAGAATACAGTAACCAGAAGTAAAGCTGTGTATCTGCAACGATCTGATGCTCAACAAAGTTGACAAGAACTAGGAAGGTCTGAAACTGAATGTAAAACATACTAATAGATGCCAACACCAAGATGCAGAGGTGTTAGAATTATTTGACAAACATTTTAAAGCAGCCATGGTAAGAATGATTCAATGAGCAATTACAAATGTGGTTGAAACAAATTTTAAAAAATAGACTTAGCAAAGAAACAGAGAATAAAGAGAAGAAAATTGGAAATTTTAGAACTAAAAAATAGAGTGACTAAGAAAGCCTGAGTTGCCAGGCTCAACTGCAGAATGGAAGGGATAGAGGAAAAAATTACTGAACTTAAAGGTAGAACATTAGAAATTACCCAATCTGAACAGACTAGAGAAAATAGATTTAAAAAGCAAATAAACAGAGATTCTCAGTGTCCTGTGGGACTATAACAAAATATCTAAGATTTCTGTCCTTGAAAGGAGAAAGAGGGAAGGTTGAAAAGGTAATGGAAGAAATAATGACTGAAAACTTGCCAGGTTTGATAAAGGCACAAACATGTAGCTTCAAGAAGCTGAACACATTCACACCAAGAGATACCATGGTCAGGTTTATAAAAACTGTAGGAAAATCTTGAAAGCAGCCCAAGGAATTATATCTTACCCATTGGGGAAAACAATTAGAAAATTAGCTCATTTCTCATCAGAAATCATAGAGGCCCGAAGGAAGTGGCACATTATTAAGTGCTGAAAGATAAGGACTGTCAACTCATAATTCTATATCCAGCAAAAATATCCTTCAGGAATGTAGGGGAAATCAAGACATTCTCAAATGAAGGAAAACGAAGAGAACTTTTTGCCAGTAGACCTATCCAAAAGAGAAGTTGGTCTAAACAAGAAGAAAACAGTAAAAATAAGGAATCTCAAAATATTGGGAAGGATAAATGTACATGGTAAACAAAACTGTGGGTATATGTAATAGACTTCCTTTTGCCTCATGAATTTTCTAAAGTTTGGTGGTTGAAGTAAAAATTTTAACTCTGATGTGGTTCTAAATGTATAGAGAAAATATTTTAGGTAATTATAAATGAGCAAGGGCAAAGGGATGTAAAAGGAGGTGAAGTTTCTACACATCACTAAAACTGACAAAACGAATTCAGTAGACCATGGTAAGTTACATAAATATAATAACTAGAACAACTACTAAGAAAGCTATATAAGGAGATACATTCAAAACATTATAGATAAAATGGAATCCTGAAATATGTTCATGTAACAGGCAGGAAAAACAGAGAAACTAAAAACAGAGAAGAAACAGAACAAAAGTGACTTAGTATATCAATGATAATAAATGTAAATGGTCTAAATACATGAATTAAAATACAGAGATTTACAGTGTATATTTTTAAAAATGACCTAACTGTACTGACAGTCCCCAGATTACAATAGTTGAACTTGGATGATTTTTCAACTTAACGATGAGTTTATTGGGATGTAACTCCGTTGTAAGTCAGGGTGCTCCTTATGACATAGTGTGGTTATGGTTTCTATTGAATGCATGTCACTTTATACCATTGTAAAGTTGAAAAGTTGTAACTTGAACCATCATAAGTCAGGGTCCATATGCTGTGTTGCCAGCATAAACTGCATTTTTCACATATATTTTTCACTTTTCATGAGTTTATTGGTATGTAATTGCATCATAAGTCAAGGGGTAACTGTATGATGTCTGTAGGAAACTCCCAAGTATAACCATATAGGCAGTTTGTAAATAAAAGGATATAAAAAGATACATCATGGAATCATTAATTAAAAGCAGGAGTGGCAGTATTAATATCAGATAGAGCAGACTTCAGGGCAAAGGAACATAACAAAGAAAAATACCAGATTTAGGCCGTGGGTGGTGGCTCACGCCTATAATCCCAGCACTTTGGGAGGCCGAGGCAGGCGGATCACAAGGTCAGGAGATGGAGACCACGGTGAAACCCCGTCTCTACTGAAAATACAAAAAATTAGCCGGGCACGGTGGTGGGCGCCTGTAGTCCCAGCTACTCAGGAGACTGAGGCAGGAGAATGGCGTGAACCCGGGAGGCGGAGCTTGCAGTGAGCCGAGATCGCGCCACTGCACTCCAGCCTGGGGGACAGAGCGAGACTCCGTCTTAAAAAAAAAAAAAGAAAAATACCAGATTTGTATAGAAAGAGATTATATAATGACAAAAGAGGTCAACCCAGCAAGAAGACACAGGAATACTAAATGTAAATGTATGTGCACCAGAGGTGCAAAATGTTTGAAGCAAAAATTGATAGAACTAAAAGGAGAAATAGACAAATCTATAATTATAGTTGGTGACTTCATACCCCTCTCTCAACAAGTGATAGAACAATTAAAAATCAGCAAGGATAAATAATAATGCAGTAACACCATCAACCATTAGAACCTAAATAACATTTATAAAACATGCCACCCAAGGAGAACACCCAGACATATTCTTTTGATGTATTCACTGAATGTATATAAATGCTTACTGAACATATGCAAGATAGACCATATCCTGGGCTATAAAATAAACCTCAACAAACTTATACAACTTGAAATCATAACAAGTGAGTTTTCTGACCACAGTAGAATCAAACTAGAAATTAATAACAGAAAATAACAGGGAAATCTTCAAACACTTGGAAATGAAATGACATACTTAAAAAAAATTTATGGATCAAGGAAGAAATTTCAAAGAAAAACATTTCAGTGAGATTACATTTCAAAAAATACATTGGATGAAAATGCAGCATATCAAAAATTTTAGGACACAGCTAAAGCAGTGCCAAGAAAAATTTGTAGCACTAAATACATGCGTTAGAAATGAGAAAACAGGTCAGTAATGTAAGCTCCCATCTCAAGAACCTGTAAAAAGAGCATCAAAAAATAAATAAATAAAGCAAGCAGAAGCAGAAGAAGGGAAATAATAAACATAGCAGAAATTGAAAACAGAAATAATAGAGAAAATCAGTGAAACAAAGAGCTAGTTCTTTGAAAAGATAATAAAAGTGACCAACTTTTAGCAAGACTAACAAAAAAGATGGAAGATACAAATTTTACCTATCTCAGGAATGAGAGTATCACTCATGACCTTGCAGACATTAGAAGGGAAATGAGAATCCTTTGAACAACTCTACTGTAATAAATTTGACAACGCAGGTGAAATGGATCAATTTCTTAAAAGGCACAAACTACCACAACTCATTTAATGTGAAATCTGCAGTTTGTATAGAGCTATTACTGTTAGGGAAATTGAACCTGTAATTTTAAAACTCCCAAAATGAATAGTTAACTAGAGAATTTTACCAGGTGTTTAAAGAAGAATTAGTACCAATTCTACATAATGTCTTCCCCAAAAATGGAAGAGGAATGTTACCAATAGGGGAATCTTGGTTAAAGGATATACAGGATCCCTCTATATTAATCCTTATAATAATTATTTGTGAACCTACCATTATCTGAAAAAGTTTAATTTTAGAAGAAGTAACTGGAGAAAGAAAAGACATCTTATACAGAGGAACAAAGAATGACAACGGACTTATTTTTACAAGTAGTACAAGCCAGAAGACAGTAGAACAGTATCTTTAAAATACTGAAAAAAAAAAAAAAAAAAAAAAAAGAAACCTAGGCACTTTGATTCCAGAGCCTTTTCTCTTACCCATATCCCTATCTTGTATCGTAAAGGTAATAAAAACAAGGAAGGATGGAGTAATTAGATAACACTACCTTTCCCTCTTGTGTGCTTTGGGGAATTGAAGTGCTATCATTTTTTGAAAAGGAAATCAGTCACTATTCCTAGTCCTATTGTTTCTGTTTAGTTTCCTTTACTTAATAACGTTTTAAAAAGTAATATCAGTTAGCACATTGTCTTATCTGTCAAGCAGGTTTATATTTAGAATAGAATACAGTAAATGTAGAGGTAACTGCAATACAGGCGGATTTAGATAAAGTTCATAAAAGAGAAATTTAAACAAAGCCCTTTGGAAATTTAGAGGAAAGATTGAGAGCACAAGAAATTGAGGAAATCAAGGAAGATGACATGTGAGTCTGATTGAAAATGGCAGAAAAGGGAAGAGCTGAGGCTTTATCCAAGATCTGTGCCGAATGTCTGGGACATGAGTAGTGTTATGGCAATGATTGTAATAAGCTCTGCATCAGCAGAGATTTTGTATTTGTTTGCTTATCTGCTGGGTTGTGTCCTTACTACCTAAAACAGTGTTGGGTACTTAGTAAGTACTCAGTAAATATTTGTTGCATGAATAAATAAATGAATAGTAAAATTAGATGGCAGTTTTGGTAAGAATGATTTGATACGTCTGGTTTAGGAGTTATAAACATGGAATCTAATTCTCAGCCATCAGCTAGCTGTCATCCAGTCTCGTAGCTTCAACTATGACTTCGGCTATCACACAGATGCCTCTGAAAACGTGGAAAGGAAGCAATAATATAGGAAGTATATAGGTCAAGAACATTGTGAACTGTGTGACCCTGTGTGTAAAATGGGAACTACAAGAGAAATTATTAATATTGATTTTACATGTGGAGCACTTAGCTCAGTATCTGATCCATATTAAGTACTCAGTAAAGGGCACCATTGTCTGAAACTGAGTTACACATTGACTCCTGACCTTAGATGAGCCATCACACCTGTAATATAGCACATTACAACCATATTAAGTTACCTCATGTAAAAGGTAAACAGGATCTTAAAGATCAGCTAGCCCAAGTTCTTCATTTAAACTGAGGACAGAATACAGTGGATAAAAAGGTAATCTTGGGACCTAACCAGGAAGTAATAGTTATTTGTAAAGCGTGGGAGGAAAAATAGGAGAGAAACACTAATTAGTTGGGCTTTGAGGGCTTAACTCTAAATACCACAGCTGCCTTCAAGGATGAATTTTGTTCTTTGGAAAATAATATTTGTCTGCTGGATAGCTCTACCTGTATTTCTCAATGGCATTTAAATTCAGCATGTCCAGAAACAAATTGGAATCACTATGTGTTAAAATTAAAAAGGTTGTTAGAGTGCATCTAATTCAGTTTCCCATTTTACAGGTGTGGAGAACAGATCCTGCTCTGGGGTGGAGGTCTTAAACTTTTTAGATTCATTGGTAGTGCTGTGATCAAACAGTTGTTCCTTTTGCCTAGGTTGTGGAGCATTTCTTTAGGTTTTTTTTTTTTTTTTCGGAGGGAGCTTACAGTGAGCCTTTGATGTTCATCCTGGCTGTAAACAACCTCTGTCTTGTTTTGAGCAGCAGTTTTCAACTTTTTAAAAAACAAAAAAACCCAGCTGAATCTTTTACTTAAGTTGAATCATATGAAGAAACCCCAAAAAGAGACTAAAAATAGAAGCTTATGGTTAATGCCAGAGATTTGGTGGGGGTGGTGGTAGGGGATAGATAGTTGGGGAGATCAGGAAAGGGAAAGAATGAGTTATAGACCCTAGTTGCTTGCCACTGGTCTCCAGAGGTGAGGAGCTTCTGAAATGCCTTAGAGGTTAGGAAACAGTTTGAAACCCACTGATTTGGAGGCCCACGAAGTCCAGCAGTGATAATTGGCATGAATGACAAGACCACTGATGTCTCTGCTCTGCAAGTTCCCCAGTGACTTTAACACTTGCCCTGGAGTAATGATTTTTCAATTCTTTCTTGAATCTAAGGGCTAAGAACTAGGCCATCATTACAATTAGGACTTTAATAAACTCTCAGCTATCATTTAAAAACTCTCATCAATCACATTTGCTTTTATGTACACAGACAGGCAGTTTTTGTGTGAATTAAGTTGCCCTGACATAGATAATTTTATTAGTATAGACATAGCTCAAGAATTACAGTCATGTGAGGAAAAGCTTAAGAGTAGTCAGAGTTTTGGTCATGAACCCCTATAATGTTATGATGAATTTTAAAATACTTGATGTATTTTTAATAATTATTTTTATAGTATTATAATTTTTAAATTTTAGTCAGCAACTGATTAAGCCCTGTGCTAGACACTACGTGGAAATAGAGGGAAAACAGGACACAGTCCTTGAACTCACATTTGAGTCTCACTAAGAACAGAAAGAAGGTGATACTTAAAAATTTTTCCTTTGTACTTTGTTTCAGCACCCGAGCTTTTGCAATTTTTAATTTTACTGATTTGTAAAGCATGTTCATGACTGAAAATTTAATTAACTTCGTATGCTTTCTTTAAAATTATTCTTAGATTGCAAGACTGGAGGAAGATAAAGAAGAACTACGTAACCAGCTGCTTAATGTTGATCTCACAAGAGACAGCAAACGAGTGGAACAACTTGCTCGAGAAAAAGTCTATTTGTGTCAAAAATTAAAAGGGTTAGAGGCTGAAGTAGCAGAATTAAGGGCTGAAAAGGAGAATTCTGACGCTCAGGTGGAAAATGCCCAAAGAATACAGGTGCGGCAGTTGGCTGAGATGCAGGCTACAGTCAGATCCCTGGAGGTAAGATTCTGATTACTTCCCGGTAGAGTATGGCATACTTTTTTAAACTGCAATTGACAAACCTTTGATTTTTAGAGCATAAATGTATGCTTTCCAAGCTAATGCTGACGCATTTGTGTAATCCCAAGAGTATTTATTCTTTTAGTAAAGAAGAAAGCTATTGATTCATAAGCAATACGATACGTATGCTACCACATTTATAAAGGGATATTTATTCTGTGGGAGTTAAGTCACCTATCTGAAATGTCTTAACTCTTAAAATGCCACATAATAGAATATGCAAAATAAAAATGTATGTATTTGAGTTTCTGAAAGTAAAGTCATCTCAAACCAGAAAGAATAATTTCTTTCAAGATAGTACATTCCTTACACTGGGATTTGAGATCTTAAAGTCACAAATCCTGCTTGAACAGAAATACTATACTGATATATCTTATGATAGCTTCTTCCCAGACTAGTAATTTGCAGAATTATTTCCCTGGGTTCATTAGAGAAAGATAAGTGTTGGCAGACCTGACTGGTACTCCTAGGGGTATTGCCTTATGAAAATTCTTGGTTTCCATTTTATTCAGATATACTTATTCTTCTTAGTTCTTAGTGCCTAACTTGTAGCAAACATACCTGTTTAATTGTTTTTATTTTTTACAATTCAAAGTGTTTCTTTTTCCTTTGGAATAGTTATAAAATGATTTGGGGGGGAGGCATTAGCGGGCATTTAATTTGTAGTTAAAATCAATATCCAAATCCAAGATGGTGATTTTTTTTCCCCCAGCCAGTGATACAGGAATACATTGGTATGTTTTGAAGAGTAGAAGTTACTTTTTTATTTTGTTACATGACGCTAGGTCAAGTATTTACTGGTTTTCTGAATTAAAAGTTGTCAGTATCATTGTACCTTAAACATGAAGCAGTTCATTGTGAGACTGTTTATGTTGCCATCCTTCCATCCTTATGTATTTTACACAGTGACAGAATAAGTGAGACGATTGCAGTTGAATATAGCATACAGTTCTGATGGGAAACTTTCCATTGAGGTCCTTTAGAGTGATTATTTTCAGGGCAAGTTGAATGATGACAAAAGATTTGTGACATTTTCATAAGAGCCTATATTTTTATCATTTGTCAGATGAAATGAAAATAAGCATATGACAGCAAACATTTCTTTCTTCTTTAACTTTCTTGGCTATCATTGTGCCCAGAGAGTATTATTTCATATATGAAGAAAATAGTTTTTTTCCCTAATTATTTGTCGAATATAGTCCTTACATATTTAAGATAGATGTTCCCCAACTTAAGGTGGTTTGACTTATGATTTTTTGACTATACAATGGTGTGAAAGCCATATATGTATTTATGTACTTTGAATTTTGATCTTTTCCTGGGTTACTGATATGTGGTATGATAGTCTCTTTTTTTTTTTTTTTTTTTTTTTTTGAGACGGAGTCTCGCTCTGCCGCCCAGGCTGGAGTACAGTGGCCGGATCTCAGCTCACTGCAAGCTCCGCCTCCCGGGTTCACGCCATTCTCCTGCCTCAGCCTCCCAAGTAGCTGGGACTACAGGCGCCCGCCACCTCGCCCGGCTAGTTTTTTTGTATTTTTTAGTAGAGACGGGGTTTCACCGTGTTAGCCAGGATGGTCTCGATCTCCTGACCTCGTGATCCACCCGTCTCGGCCTCCCAAAGTGCTGGGATTACAGGCTTGAGCCACCGCGCCCGGCCAGGTATGATACTCTCAATGCTGTGTAGCTGCACTGAGCCACAGTTCCCAGTCAGTCACATGATCATGAGGGTAAATAACCTCTTTACTGAGTACTGTGTTGCCAGATGATTTTTTCCAACTGTAGGCTAATTCACGTGTTTTGAGGATGCTTAAGGTAGGCAGTCTAAGTTATGGACTTAGATATTTTCAATTTGTGATGGGTTTATCAGGATGTAACCCCATCATAAGTTGAAGAGCATCTATATGTACGAAATGAGATGTTATGAAACTGAAGTGTATCCTTTAAATGCCGAAACGTTTTCATTTTGATTATGTTGAGGTCGGGTATGGTGGCTTATGCCTGTAATCCCAGCACTTTGGGAGGCTGAGGTAAATGGGTCACCTGAGCTCAGGAGTTTGAAATGAGCCTGAACAACACGGGTAAAACCCTGTCTCTACAAAAAATACAAAAATTAGCCAGGCGCCATGGTGTGCACCTGAAGTCCCAGCTACTCGGGAGGCTGAGGCAGGAGAATTGTTTGTGCTTGGGAGTCTGAGGTTGCAATGAGCCAAGATCATGCCATTGCACTCCAGCCTGGGAGACAAAGCAAGACCTTGTCTGAAAAAAAATACGTGTGTGTGTGTGTGTGTGTGTGTGTATATGTGTATATATATGTGTATATATATATAATGTTGAGTAGACATGTTTTTTAAAAAAGGTTTTAGTTCCCCTCCCCTCATGAAAGAGTACTATCAATATTACCAACCAGAAACATTTTTGACAACCTACAGACTTCATTAACAATCCTAATTGTGTCATGAGATCAGGAGCCTCTTTGCTCACACTTAGGAAGTCTGCAGATTAGCTGAGGATTTTGAAATAATATATTTCCCTATTTCTTTTTTGAAAATCATTGATTTTAGATTTTCAATTTGTACTTGTTACTATCAATGAGCCCTGCCTTCTACTTTCTAATATGCTTTTTCCTATCTGTTGTAGACTGGAAACTTCCAAAAATGTTTGAAATAAGTCAGTGTTAAAAATAAATAGACATCAAGTGAATGCCTTAGGTAGTTTCTCTCATGAGAGAAGTATATAAACTTTATTTTGTTGGTGGTCATTCATATGTTGTTTGTCTAGATACCTTTGTTGCATATTTTCTGAAACACTATCTTTCATTTGAATTCTACAATTAGTTTGAGAAAATGTTTGTTACATTGGTATATGTTAATGTTGAGGTTTTGAATAATTTTTGTATAATTGTAAATGTATTTTAAATAGTGCTTATTTGATTTTGAAATACTTGAAAAATAAATGAATTTTAAAATATTTTGTTTGAATGAAAGGCTGAAAAACAATCAGCTAATTTACGGGCAGAACGCTTGGAAAAAGAGCTACAATCAAGCAGTGAACAAAATACTTTTTTAATTAATAAATTGCATAAAGCTGAACGAGAAGTAAATACATTGTCCAGTAAAGTAAGTTGTTTTATGTTTCTGTTTCATTCTTTAGAATGTTTGTTACTATATAATGATAAATTTTATTTTTAATAATTCATTTCTTTATACTGAAATGTTTTATTATATCATTCTACCTTCCAAGAAATAAATACATTGATCAGTAGAGTATGTTATCTTATGCCTCTACTTCATTCTGTAGAATACTTGATACTGTACAGTGAGGAATTTTGCATTCTCTGTATTGAAGTATTTTTAATCCTATCACTCTGCCTTCCAAATACATGCAGAATCTGATCAATTCTTACCACATCCACCATGACCTTTCTAGTCCAAGCCATGATTTTTTTAGACTCAGTTTCTGTGCCAGGTTGCTTACTGGTCTTTCTGCTTTCTACCCATTCAGAGCTCTGTGTGATCTGGAGTCTTTTCACAGCCATGACCATGTATTTTTCCTCCTGTTCACTTTGCTCCCTTTGGCCTTGTCACTCTTTGAGCAAACTCACATCTTGCTCAGAGTTTCTACACTTGTCTGACCTTGACTCAGTCTTCCCTCACATATCCACATAACTTGCCTCCTCACCCCCTAGATGTTGCCTAACCAGAGAGGCTTTCCTTGTCTTCACACTGGAAAATAGCATCTTCCTTCTTCCTCTGTCTTTCTATCTTCCTTACCTGCTTCATAGCTCTTAATACTATCTGATATAGTTATTTGGTTTTTATGTTTTTGTCTCTCCTTTTCTTTCCCACCACCTTCCTTTCAACCCAATATAAGCTCCAAGAGAGCAGGGACATTGTTTTCATCACTACTACTTTTCCAGCTTCTAGAACAGTGCCGGCACATAGTAGGTACTCAATAAATATTTCTTCAATGAATAAATTAGTAGTAGCAGCATGATCTACATTTATATTCTCCTTAACAGACTGGATTCAAATTCTGATTTTTCCGTTACTAAAAAAAGCTGTGTGACCTTGGGCAGTTCACCATCTCTCTGAAACTTAAGTGAAACTTAAGTCTATGAAATGGGACTAATACCTACTTTATAGAGTTGTGGCAAAAATTAAATGTAGCTGATGATGAAAATGATAATAGCAGTGATTATACACTGGTAATATCCTTAAATAAGAAAATATTGTAACATAAATAATACAGAATTTTTAGTCCATTGACTAGTCTGTATCTCACTGTCTCAATAACTGTGTGTAACCTTAGGCAAGTTTACCTAATATCATTAGGATCCAATTTCCTTATATCTGTAAGAACTCTTCCAGCCTACTAAGACTGTGTAAGAACTACTAGGAAATAATTTGATTGCCTCCTGATTAACTATAAGTAGATTATATATTCAACAGATACACATTCAACGCTTATAACTATAGAGTATACAAAAAAATAGATATAAAACACAAGTAAATTCAGGATATAGGGAGTTTCCATGCTTTTCTTCCAATTCCAGTATAAATTATTTTTAGTTTTGTAAAATAATATTGAATACCTAGTATTGCAGCACATCGTTCTTGACCTGAGTAGCCAGACTACACTGCTGGAATAATTGGAACCACACATGTCGCAACAGGACATGGGATATGCTGGCTTGTGCAGTGGCTTCTCTCTTGGGGGGTCACCAAGTATAATACTTTTCATGCAGTACATTTTACCTGAGCTCTCTGGCTCACCTTTGTGCTGACCCTGATTTTCCTTCTTTTTTTCCATATGTATACTCTTCCCTATTGCTCTTTCCTTTTAGAGTTAGAGCATAGGTGATTTCTCCTACTCTGCTGGAGAAAAAACAGCAATCTAGTATAGTATTTATTTCTTTGTGCTTGTTTATTAATACACGTTGCTAAGAGTTGCCTGTCTTTTTAAAGGCACACTTGCATTATTTTGCATATAAATGGAGTATTAAATACCATCCTTTAACTTTAAACAAACTAAGTTTCATTTGAAGTCTTGCATGTAAAGATTCCATTGGAAGGGTAAATTTTAAAATAATATTTCAAACATGACTGCCACAGTTTTCTTTGCAACTTGAAATTTTCATAAACATTTTGCAATTCTAGCAAATGGTTGTTTGCGGTGCAAAGGAACACCTGGGGTGTGTTGTCTAAGTTATTCAAATTCATAAATGTTTGTCAGATTTTAGAACAAAGTTATGTCAGTGTGAGTATCAGTGTCTTGGATTAAAAGGTGTTACTAAAGATGGCCTGAAAATGATGACCTTAAGGAGATTTCACATTCAGCGAGGTAAATTCTTCTAGTTCCCTCATAACGTTTTTCATTTTCAGAATGCCAATAAAAGATAGTTTTAAGGAAGCCACCCAACAGAGTTGTCCTTATTTACCTAAATTAATGAGGTAATTACGTCTCAGAACTTTGAAAACGATCAGGATTTGAGTACCGTCTCTTTGGAATCTGTATCCAGGGCTTCTTAGGTAATACATATTGTCAATTATATTTCCGTTTCTTACTTGTTTATACTGTGCTCTTGTGTGTCTTTCTGTGAGTATGTGTACTTTAACAGATCCTGACCCCCTATAAAATGTCCAGTATTGCCAGTTTTGACATTTATTAAAGTTTTGTTAGTAATATCTGAATACTTCCATTGTGTGAAAAACATAAAGCAAATTCACAACATAAAGGCCAGAATCTATATGGCAGACATTCTGTGAAGAACAGGGTGACTTGATCCAGTGGAGCTTCAGGAGACCATGAATTACTTGAAATTTTATGCAACATTTTAACATGAGCATTTTATTTTTTAAAAATCCCTAATTTTCCTAGGATTTGGGACTTGATCGCAAAGAAGATTAAGAACCAGGGATCTAGGGGCAGAAAGAAACCTTATTGTAACATTTGGAATTTGGTTCAGATTACTCATAGAAAAGTGCTATTATTGTCATTACTGGGTAATAAATTTTCATACGTTATTTTAAGTAAAATTCCTTTTAGTATATTTTTAGGAAATTAACAGTGTTCGTATAAGTGCATCGGTGATGTTAGGATGATACAAATAAGGCAATAAAGAAAAGCTTAAGATCCATAGATGAGTAAATTTGAATGCAGAGAGGACAGGTACATTGCTTGAGCATATACCACTGGTTTAACAGCAAAAGGAGGCCTGAAGACAGACCTCACTTGTTGCTTGACTTCCTATTTGGTGTTCTTTCAGTTTCAATAATTATAGTTTAGTTAAAAATGTCTTCTCATTTCAATAAATCTTAGGGTGAAATGAAAAAGAAGTTTTTGTAGATCTTGAAGTTACCATGAGGTGAATCAACTTCCTATGAAATAAGATAGCTCTAATTTTCCACCTTATGCAGCTATAGTATGTTTGTTAATGAAATGCTGTGTCATTCTTACCCTTTTACAGTTAGTATATAATAGCAGGTTATAATTACGTTTGTCATAGTGATTGGATTTTCTTTGTAATTGTATTTCTTCAAAATTTTAAAGTATTTGTAATTTAAATTCTATCTGTCCATGAAATTATAATATAGTAAAACCCAATCTACAGAAAGTTTAAGTATTAAAACAAATTCTCAGCTGCTTTCATGTAAACATCATTTTATAAAACTTACTTTTGTAGAAAAGAACTTCCAAAAGGAAATTAAAAATGCAGCCTGGGCGTGGTGGCTTGTGCCTGTAATCCCAGCACTTTGGAAGGCCAAGGCGGGTGGATCATGAGGTCAGGAGTTCAAGACCAGCCTGGCCAAGATGGTGAAACCCCATCTCTACTAAAAATACAAAATTTAGCCAGGTGTGGTGGTGCATGCCTGTAATCCCAGCTACTCGGGAGGCTGAGGCAGGAGAATCGCTTGAACCCTGGAGACAGAGGTTGCCGTAAGCTGAGATCAAGCCACTGCATTCCAGCCTGGGCGACAGAGCGAGACTCTGTCTCAAAAAATAAATAAATAAAAATGCAAAACTGATGTCAGCACAAGGTTGCCATTTTATGAACGGTCATTTAAAAATCTACGAGTTAATTTGGAGGGATGTCTTATTGTAGTTACCAGTACGAAGGCAGTACTCACTTTTCTGTTTATTTCCTTTGAATGAAGATTTTGCATGAAACTATTCCTTGAAACATTTTCAGGACCTTTTGTTGATGGAGTCTCTTCCAGTAAGACACTTCTATTTCTCATCCTTGCCCTCTTTGGCTCTAGGACCTCTTTTTGATTTGTGTCTGACTCCCAACTCCAGTTTTTATGGGGTTTTTATTGGACTCTTAAGTAAATTGTCTTTTACTTTCCTGTTTCTACCATCTCACATTTTCTGTATTTGACTTGTATATATTTGTAGTTTCCTACTCTGATTCCATAGTTTTCTATATTTGGGTAATATATCAGAAAACGGGTCATCTAATCTTTATGTTTGTATTGATTAAATCCTTATTATATGACTATATCTAATTTTAGAAGCTCCTTACCAAAGAGAAGGGCTATGGAAAATGAATTTATATGATTTATTCTTGTTCCTGCCTCTATCCCCTACCTCATACTTGTGCACATGCGCACACAGACACAATCAATACACATAGACTATTTTGTCACCAGATTCAATTGATTCTTCATTCCCCCCCTTTATTCATTCTTTGCCTCTTAATTGATTTATTTACCTTCAGTTTCTTAAGCCAACAGATTTACATTAATTAATTGTGCCACCTTCAACAGCTAACCGAAAAACAACCCTTTCGTATGGTATATAAAGTTTATTCCCTGCCATTCCTCCACAGATTTCACATCTGCCGGTGCTCTCCATGTAATACATAGCTTGTTTTAAGAGCAGACCATGTCATGTTATACACATAATAACATTTTATATGCTGTTCCTTCTACCTAGAGTACCTTCTTTGTCCCTAACACATTTTTTATTCTTAAATTTAATTTTAATTTTTTTAGAGACAAGGTCTCACTCTGTTGCCCAGGCTGGAGTACATTGGCACAATCATAGTTCACTGCAGCCTCAAACCCCTAGACTCAAGTGATCCTCTTAGTCTCCCCAATGGCTGGGACTAAGGTGCTAATTTAAAATTTTTTTTTTTTTTTTTCAGAGAAAGGATCTCACTATGTTGCCCAGAGTGGTCTCCAACACCAGGCCTCAGACACTTCCTTCTGCCACAGCCTTTTGAGTAGCTGGGATTTTAGGTGCAAGTTACTGTGTCCAGCTCTGGACACTTTTTAAAAGGAAGGTTTCAGGCCAAGTGCAGTGGATTGCACCTATAATCCTAGCACTTTAGGAGGCCAAGGCAGGAGGATTGCTTGAGGCCAGGAATTTGAGACAAGCCTGGTCAACATAGCAAGAGCCCATCGCTACAAAAAAATTGAAAAATTATCTGAGTGTGGTGGTGTGCACCTGTAGTCTTGACAGCTACTTGGAATGCTGAGGAGAGAGGATCACTTGAGCCCAGGAGTTTGAAGTTAAAGTGAGCTATGACTGTGCCACTGCACTCCAACCTGGATGACATAGTGAGACCCTGTCTTTTAGAAATATTAACAAATTTAAAAAGTTTCAGAATTTTTTCCCTGCAGATTTTCCAATCATCAAGTATTTGATTTTAGATACTTGTAATTAAGTCTTTAAGGCAAGATTAAGCCAGAGGACCATACATAGATATTCGTAAGGAAATGCCTCAGTTCTGTTAGGAAAGAACAGTGTTTCCTTGATGTCTCCTTATTTGAAGTACTGTTGCAGGCACTGACACTCCTTTCTTCTTGAAAGGTACTTAGACTCTACTTTACTATCAAAGCATTTTCTCATTTCCATTTATGTTTTGGGGTAAGTATTGAATGACAAGAAAATGACGAATAGTAATTTCAATTTTTAATTATCAACAGGTGAAAGAACTTAAACATGCAAACAAACTGGAAATAACAGACATCAAACTGGAGACAGCAAGGGCTAAGAGTGAGCTAGAAAGAGAAAGGAATAAGATTCAAAGTGAACTGGATGGTAATGTGTGATTTCCCTTGCTGCTGCTGCTGCTTATTTTCAGATATGAACTCAAATTATTAAAATAGTTGAACATGAATATTTATTTCCAGATTTTCAACGTAGTTTAGTTTTAATTTTGGAGTACATATGAAATGTTTATTATATGTTGAGTGTTTTGTTCATTGTAAGACTTAACAACTTTTAAAAAATCAGTCTTATGTTTTTATCATAGTTTTTGGATACATAAATGAACTTTGTAAATGGGATGCCATACTTCGTGATTTATAAATCTTAAATCTATTTATTGTGTAGTTTATCACTCCCAGGACATTTTAAGTCTAGAGAATGTGAAGAAGATAATTGGGTTCCAGGCTTAATTTTTTTCAATTAAAAAATTTTTTTTATGTAGACCCTAGGCCAGTCATTGTAGCCTAGTGTAGAGTAGGCTTATTTTTTTATTTTTTATTTATTTATTTATTTTTGAGACGGAGTCTTGCTGTGTCCCTCTGGCTGGAGTGCAGTGGCGTGATCTTGGCTTACTGCAAACTTCACCTCCCAGGTTCATGCCATTCTCCTGCCTCAGCCTCCCAAATAGCTGGGACTACAGGCGCCCGCCACCAGGCTGGCTAATTTTTTGTATTTTTAGTAGTGACAGCGTTTCACTGTGTTAGCCAGGATGGTCTCGATCTCCTGACCTCGTGATCTGCCTGCCTCGGCCTCCCAAAGTACTGGGATTACAGGTGTGAGCCGTGCACCCGGCCAAGGAGGCTTATTTTTAAGTTCCAGTTTAATCTTAGAACATCCATCTCATCAAGTTTCTTCATTATTTGTTGTTTCTAACTTGAAGTATTTAAATAAGCTTACATTTGGCCTGTAGCTATCCTTGAGTTGATCTGTAGTTGAACTCATTTCAGAGTTTATGATGAATGCCTTTCATGTTTTGAAACGGGGTCTCACCTTGTTGCCCAGGCTAGCTTTGAATTCCTTGGCTCAAATGATCCTCCTGCCTAAGCCTCCTCAGTAACTGGGACTACAGGTGCTAACACCGTGTCTGTATGCTGTGAATGATTTTTTCCAATTATTGATTTCTATTTATTTGGCTCATGGATTTCCATAGAGTTAGGGAGTAAATTTTTTTAGGAACTTAAAGGATGCTGCGTTTTGTTTTTACTTTGAGTTAGATGTGAGTTTGCTTTAATTATTCCATCTGCAAAGTATTTGCCATTTCATCACAAAGATTTCTGAATT
Source organism: Papio anubis (assembly GCF_008728515.1). NCBI lineage: Eukaryota > Metazoa > Chordata > Mammalia > Primates > Cercopithecidae > Papio > Papio anubis. Next base: position 88,802,268 of record NC_044984.1, on the reverse strand, counting down.
CATTGTACAAACTTGAAAGTGTCTGTGTTATTTATACTTCTGCTAGAAATCTAGCAGTTCTGCTAGAATCAACAGGTTTTGAAGGGTTTTGTGATTTATTTCACTCTGCTATCTGCCAGCTTTGTCTATGATGCTGTCTTAGAGGCTTAGGTCACAGAACCCCTTTAGAAGTGAAGAAAGTAAACCTCTGGTTTATCATCCAGGTTGTTCTTAACTCTCAGTGTTCGAATGAGTGAATGTATATAGCCTTTTATTAAAGTTTTTATATGTGTATGCACTAAATAAACAGTGACAGGAAAATTTGCTCTGAGTTTTATCCTGTTTCATTCTCTATTTTAAGAGAGTTTATTAATGATGTGAGTATTATTGAGAATATATATTCATAGAGACTTTCTACATTCTTTTAGTTGTCTTACCAGCTTATGAATACTTGCTGTTAAATGTGACTTTTCATCTTAGTAACATTGAATATAGTACATTTTTCTCCTTAAAAAACACTAGGATTACAGTCAGACAATGAAATTCTCAAAGCAGCTGTTGAACACCACAAAGTGCTCTTAGTAGAAAAGGATCGTGAATTAATACGTAAAGTACAAGCTGCCAAAGAAGAAGGTTATCAAAAACTTGTGGTATTACAAGATGAAAAGTAAGTACTTAATTACCTTAGTTTGACTTAAATATCCTTGCAAATGAAAACATTTTGCTGTTATATCGTCTTTATTATAGTTCTTGTAACATAATTATGATCTCTTGTTTTAGGTTAGAACTCGAGAACAGATTAGCAGATTTGGAGAAAATGAAAGTAGAACATGATGTCTGGAGGCAATCTGAAAAGGAGCAGTATGAGGAGAAATTGCGGGCTTCACAGATGGCAGAAGAGATCACCAGGAAGGAGCTTCAGAGTGTTAGGTGATATATACATAGATATTTAAAGTTTTTCATGTTGAAATAATGTCAGAGTTAACAAAATGATGTACAAGTAGTACAAAGAATTCCCATGTGCCCTTCACCCTTATCTCCCAAATACGGATACCTTATGTAACCATATTATAATAACCAAGATTAAGAAAATATGAATATGATCAGGAAATCAGACATTACTATTATAAAATCTATTAACTGCACTCAAATTTTACCAGTTGTCCCACTGATGTCTTTTTTCTGGTCTAAAACCCAATCCAGGATCACACATTGCATTTAGTTACTTTTAATGTGGAACATATGAACACTTTGACAAATACTTGTCAGCATTTTGTATATCCTGTCTCAATTTGGTTTTGTATTGCATTTTTCATGGTTAAATTCAGGTTAGGCATTTTTAGGAAAACATCAAAGTCATGTGTCCTCAGTGCATCATATTAGGAGGTTCATGATTTGGCCCCTTAACTGGTGATTTTAACTTTGATCACTTGGTTAAGGTGCCGTCTGCCATGTTTTTCCCCTATAAAATTACTATTTTTTTCCCTTTGTAATATATAATTATCTTGTGGTTGCCCATATGATATTTCAAGTCTATGTAAATATTCTCATATTTTGCCTTTATATATTCTTCCATTAATTTTAGTATCCATTGATAATTGTTATCTGAAACAGTTATAATTCTAGCGTTTGCCAAATGGTGATCTTTCCATTTCTGTGATCCTTCCACATTTGTTAGTTGAAATTCTCCTGAAAGGAAGAGCTTTCCATTCTCCTCTAGATATATTTATATCACTATGGATTTATACATTCATATTTTTTCTATAGATTATAATATTTTGTTATAATATTTTGTGTTGCTCAACTTCTCTCAGATTTGACTATTGGAAAATCTTTCAAGTTGAATCCCATGTCCTTTTGACATAATCCCACGATTTATTGTGACTTTTTTCTATCATTATACGATGTTCTATGATTCTCTTTCACTTTCCCTGCCCCAGCCCTGGAATTAAGCATTTCTCTGAGGTGCTTTGATTCCTTTTTAATTGGAGAGTGGCATTTAGAAACCAAAATCTCAGCTCTAGGTATGCTTGTTGGTACTAGAGAGTCATTGCTTCTAGGTCCTCTCAGTGAACTGAAAAGTACACATTTATGTCTATTTCTTTATTTTTTTCTCTATATTAATAATCTTGAGTTTACATTGATATTTCCGGCTCTGTTCCAGCACCATGGAGTTCATTCTGGCCTTCCTCTTTTCATACTTGCAATTCTTTTGACAGTGAGAAAACTGATATTCATTATTCATACTGTATTTACTCAGTCCTAGAATATAAAATTGTTTTAGAATTGCTAACTCATCACTCAATGAAAAACAAACCCATTAACTTACATGTAATATTTGCGTATAGTTGTTTTTATCTTTAACCTTAGAGTATATAGTCAAAATCTTGTTTTCCAAAGTTACTTATGATTTTTCTCCCTGAATTCTCCTTTAATGTGGTTTGTTATTCACTTATAAAGCAGGTTTATTCTTTCTGTTCTATTCTATTTTGAGTCCATACCTCATCCTTGTTTATTTATTTATTTATATATTGGGCTTTTGAAATATCTACATGGTTCTAAAAGACAGAACTATAATATACCAAAAAACAAACAAACAAAAAATAAAAAAAAAACCTCAAAAAGGTGCCACTTCCCACATCTGCTCTACCCTGTTCCCATTTCCCTCATCTTTTCTCCTCTGTCCTGCCCCTATGTGAGATTAATCTCATTAGTTTCTGGTTTAGACTTCCTACATTTTTTGTTGTTGTTGTTGTTCCTCACAAATATCAGATGTCATTGTATTTTTCCTTCTTTCTTATCAGTGTACCCTGGAAACTGCTTCAGATTAGTTCCTAGAGATTAACCTCATTCTTTTTTATGGCTGCATAGCACTCCACTATGTGTTTCTGTCAGTGTTTAGTGAAACAATCTCTTAGGTTTATTTAGTTTCCAATATTTTGTCTTTTTTTTTTTCCGAAACAGAGTCTTGCTCTGTTGCCTAGGCTGGAGGGCAGTGGGATGATCTTTGCTCACTGCAGCCTCTACCTCCACCTCTGGGATTCAAGTGATTCTCCTGCCTCCTGAGCAGCTGAGATTGCAGGCATATGCCACTACAACTGGCTAAAATTTTGTATTTTTAGTAGAGGTGAGATTTCACCTTGCTGGCCAGGCTGCTCTCAAACTCCTGGCTTCAGTTGATCTGCCCACCTCGGGTCTCCCAGTGTACCGGGATTATAGGTGTTGAGCCACTGCACCTGGCCTCCAGTATTTTGTGATTACAACTGATGATGCAATCAATAATGTTGTACATGTAAATATTTTCATTTTCTGGAGATGTATCTTCAGGGTGAATTTCTGAAGTAAATTGGTGGGTCAAAAGGTAAATCATATGCAGTTTTGTTGGATATTGCCAAATTTCCATCCAAGAGAATTATATCACTTTGCATCTTAGTGTAGTTTAATTTGCATTTCTCACATTATAAATGAGATTGAGCAATGTTTCATTTGTTTAAGGGCCATTTTTACATCATTTTTGTATGAATTGTTTGTTCCTGTCTTTCCCTATTGTACTTGGTTTTTTTGGCCTTTTTTACCTTGCTTAATTTTTTTTTTTAAATTAGCTTGCTTTTTAGGAGTTCTTTATAAATCAGGATTATGCTGCAGATATTTTCTGTCAGTGTGTGTCAGCAGTCTTTTGAGTTTGCTTCTGTTATTTTTTTGCTGTGCAAAAATTTTTATTATGTAATCAAATTTAATCTGTTATTGCTTCTGGGTATTAAGTCAGAGTTAGTAGTCTCTCCCTGAACTGAGGTTAAAGAGGAATTCACTTCTTTTTGCTTGTATGGTTTCATTTTTTACATTTAGTTCTGTGATCTATTTGAAGTGTATTTTTTTGTATGCTGTGAGGTATGGATTTAATTAGTTTTTTCTAAGTGGCTAATTGTCTCACACTTTTATTAAAAACCTGTCTTTGCCCCAGTGATTCATAATGATGCTTTTATTGTATTTTAAATTTCCATATATACTTGGGTATATTTCTGGACTTTCTATTCTGTTTCACTCATCTGGTTGTCTGTTCATGTGCCATTTTACAATTAAAAAAAAAAATTTTTGTTTCAATTTTTATTTAGAGACAGAGTCTGTGTTTGTTGCCCAGGCTGGAGTGCATGATCATGGCTCACTGTAACATTGAACTCCTGAGCTCAAGCAATCCTCCCTCCTCAGCCTCCCAAGTAGTTGGGACTTTAGGCGCCTGCACCATTATTATGATACTTTAATTATAGCGGCTTTATAGTATGCTTTAATATCTGGTGGTGGTACTCGGTCCTTAGAGTTTTTCTCTCAGTATTTTCCTAGCTAGTATTGTATGTTTGTTTTTTCATATCAACTTGAATATTAATGTCTAGCTCCATAAAAAAGTTTGTTTGCAGTTTTATTGGGATTTCATTAATTTTTTTCCAATATGTGAAAATTGATAAAATACACATAAAAATAAAATCTTGCATCTTAACTAATTTTTTGTTTTATTTTGTTTTGTTTTTTGTTTTTTTAATCTTAACTAATTTTAAGTGTACAATTCAGTGGTATTGAATACATTCATATTGTGGAACCATCATTACCATCCATCTCCAGAGTTCTTTTCACCTTGTAAAACAAACTGTACCCATTAAACAATAACTCCCCATTACCCCATCCTCCCAACTCCGGGTAATCACCAATTCACTTTCTGTCTTTTAGGATTTTTGACTATACATACTTTTGTAAGTGGAATCAAGCAGTATTTGTCTTTTTTGTTGTTGTTTTTTTGGGGGGGTTATTTTACTCAGCATGATGTCTTTTTTTTTTTTTTGGACTGGGTTATTTTACTTAGCATGATGTCATTATTATTATTGTTATTATTTTGAGACAGAGTCTCACTGTTGCCCAGGTTGGAGTGCATTGGCGTGATTTCAGTTTACTGCAACCTCCATCTCCTAGGTTCAAGCCATTCTCCTGCCTTAGTCTCCCAAGTAGCTGGGATTAAAGGCGCCTGCTACCAAACCTGGCTAATTTTTGTATTTTTAGTAGAGATGTGGTTTCACCATATTGGCCAGGCTGGTCTCGAACTCCTGACCTCAGGTGATCTGCCCACCTCAGCCTCCCAAAGTACTGAAATTACAGGTGTGAGCCACCACGCTTGACCTAATGTTCATTATTTTCTAAGGCTTAATGATATCTCATTCTGCGTATATACTGTATTTATTGATTTGTTTACAGACACCTGGATTGCTTCCACATTTTAGCTATTAATGATGCTGTTATGAACATGTGTGTACAAACATCTCCTTACAACCTTGGTTTCAGTTATTTTGGGTGTATATCCAGAAGAGGAATTACTGGATTATATTGTAATTCTGTTTATAATTTTTTGAGGAACTGCCATTCTGTTTTCTTCAGTGGCTGCACCATTTTAAATTCCCACCAAGAATGTACAAGCCTTCTGATTTCTCCATATCTTCACCAGCACTTATTTCATATTTTTTAAAAACTTAATTGACACACAATTGTACATGTTTACAGGGTACAGTGTGATATTTTGATTCATGTGTACAGTGTGTAATGATCAAATCAGGGTAATTAGCATATCCATCACCTCAAACATTTAATGCGTTCTTTCATTTGGGAACATTCAAAATCGTCTCTTCTAGCTCAAATATACAATAAATTAGTGCTAATTATAGTCAGCCTGTAGTGCTGTAGAACACCAGAAATTATTCTTCCTATCCAATAGTAATTTTGCATTTGTTAACCAACCTGTATCTTCCCTCCTCACTACCCTTCCAGCCTCTAGTAACCACTATTCTACTCTCTAGTTCTATGAAACAAACTTTTTTAGCTTCCACTTGTGAGAACATGCCGTATATATCTTTGTGTGCCTGACTTACTTAATTAACCTATTGTCCTCCGTATTGGCCATGTTGCCATGAACGACAGGATTTCATACTTTTTTATGGCTGAATAGTATTCCATTGTTTATATATGCCACATTTTCTTTATCCATCCGTCTGTTGATGGGCACTTAGGTTGATTCCATATCTTGGTTATTGTGAATAGTTCTGCAGTAAACATAGGAGTGCAGATATCACTTTGACATACTAATTTCCTTTGGTTTGGGCATATACCCAGTTGTGGAATTGCTGGGTCCTGTGGTAGTTCTGTTTCAGTTTTTTTTGAGACAGGGTCTCACTTTGTCACCCAGGGTGGAGTACAGTGGTATGGTCGTGGCTCACTGTAACCTCTGCCTCTGAGGTTCAAGTGATTCTCTTGCCTCAGCGAGCAGCCGGGATTACAGGTGTGTGCCACCATACCCGGCTAATTGATTGATTGATTGATTGTATTTTTTGTAGAGACGGGGTTTCACTGTGTTGGCCAGGCTGGTCTCCAACTCTTGACCCCAAGTGATCCGCCTGCCTTGGCCTCCCAAAGTGCTGAGATTACACGCGTGAGCCGCTGCACTTGGCCTATTGTTAGTTTTTTGTCGAGCCTCCTTACTATTTTTCTTAATGGCTATACTAATTTACATCTGCACTAACAGTGTATTGGAGTCCCTTTTCTCCTCATTCTTGAAAACATTTGTTTTGTCTTTTTGACGGTAGGCATTCTAGCTGGTGAGATGAAATCTCATTGTGGTTTGATTTGCATTTCCCTGATGAATAGTTAGGTTGAACAATTTTTTGTAAATGTTTTTCATAAATTCATAAATCCATTCAGATCATTTGCCCATTTTTAAATGGAATTATTTGGGGCTTTTTGCCATTGAGTTGTTTGAGTTTCTTGTTTATTCTAAATGTTAATCCCTTGTCAGATAAATGGTTTGCAGGTGGGCCAGGTGTGATGGCTCACACCTGTAATCCCAGCACTTTGGGGAGCCAAGGCAGGCAGATCACCTGAGGTCAGGAGTACAAGATCAACCTGACCAACATGGTAAAACCCCGTCCCTACTAAAAATACAAAATTAGCTGGACCTGGTGGTGTGCGCCTGTAATCCCAGCTACATGGGAGGCTGAGGCAAGAGAATTGCTTGAACCTGGGAGGCAGAGGTTGTGGTGCGCTGAGACCATGCCATTGCACCCCAGCCTGGGCAAAAAGAGTGAAACTCTGTCTCAAAAAAAAAAAAGGTTAGTTTGCAGGTATTAATATTTTCTCCCATTGTATAGATTGTCTCTTTACTCTGTTAATTGTTTCCTTTGTTGTGCAGAAACTTTGGTTTGATACAATCTCATTTATCTATGTTTGCTTTTGTTGCCTGCATTTTCTGTTGTTATGGTTGTTTTATTTATTTTGTTTTTGTATTTATATACAGGATGGTGTTTTGCTGTGTTGCCCAGGCTGGATTGCAGTGGGTATTCACTGGTGCAATGCTACTATTCTTCAGCATAGAGTTTTGACCCACTCTGTTTCTGACCTGGGTCAGGTCAGCCCTCCTTAGGCATTCTGGTGGTCCTCTACTCCTGGGAGGTCATTATCCTGATGCAAAACTTAATGTGGATGCCCGATTGGAATAGCACACTATAGCACCTACAGCACAAAATTTCTGGACTCAGGTGATCTTCTTGCCTCAGCTTCCCAAGTAGCTGGGACTATAGGCATGTGCCACCATGCCCAACTTGTTGCCTGTGTTATTGAGGTCTTACCCGTAAAATCTTCACCCAGGGCAATGTCCTGAAGTCTTTTCCTTGTGTTTTCCTGTAGTAGTTTCATAGTTTGGGACCTCATACTTAAGTCTTTGATTTTTATATATGATGAGAGATGGACCTAGTTTTAATTCTTCTGCATTTGGAGATGCAGTTTTCCCAAAATCATTTATTGAAGAGGCTGTCCTTTCCCCAGTGTATTTTCTTGGTGCTTTTGTTGAAAATCAGTTACCTGTAAATATGTGGAATTATTTTTAACTTCTCTATTCTGTTTCGTTGGTGGGTGTATCTGTTTTTATGCCAGTACTATGGTGTTTTTGTTACCATAGCTTTGTAACCTATTTTGAAGTCAGATAGTGTGATAGATATCTCCAGCTTTGTTCTTTTTACACAGGATTGCTTTGACTCTTTGGAATCTTGTGACTCCATGCAAATTTTAAGATTTTTTAAAAAAATTTCTGTGAAGAAATTAATTGGTAATATGGTAGAAATTGCGTTGACTGTGATCACTTTTGGTAGTATGGTCATGTTAGCAGTATTAATCTCCCAATCTGTGAACATGAGATTTCTTTTCATTTTTTTGTGTCTTCAATTTCTTTAATCAGTATTTTATAGTTTTCCTTCTAGAGATCTTTTACCTCCTTGGTTAAATTTATTCATAGGTATTTTAATTTTTATAATAAAGAAGATTTCTTTCTTTTCCAGTTAGTTTGTTAAGTATGTAGAAATGCTACTGATGTTTGTATGTTGAATTTTTTTATCCTGAAACGTTAATGAATTACAAGTTCTAAGAGCTTTTTGGTAGAATATTTAGGTTTTTCTGTATATAAGATAATGTCACCTCAAGTGGACAGTTTTGACTTCTTTTTTATTTGGAAGCCATTTATTTCTCTCTCATGTCTAATTGCTTTGGCTGAGATTTCCAGTGCTGTGTTGAATAAGATTGACGAGGGTGGACATCCTTGTATTGTTCTGGTTCTTAGAGGAAAAGCTTTCAACGTTTTTCTATTCAGTATGTTGTTAGTTGTGGTTTTGTCATATATGGTATTCATTGTATTGAGGTATGTTTCTTTTATACCTAATTTTTTTTAGTTTTTGTCATGAAGGAAAGCTGAATTTTTATCAGATGCTTTTTCTGCATATATTGAAATTATCCTTTTTTTCTTCATTCAGTTGATATGATGTATCACATTTATTGATTTGCATATGTTGAACCATCCTTGCATACCTGTGATAAATCCAACTTGATCATGGTGAATAATCTTTTTAATGTGTTGCTGGATTTGGTTTGCTAGTGTTTTATTGAGGGTTTTTGCATCTGTATTTATTAGGAATACTGGCCATAGTGCTCTTTTTTTTGTTGTGTCCTGGTCCTGTGTTTTGGTGTCAGGGTAATGCTGGCCATATAGAATGAGTTTGGAAGATTTCTCTCCCTTTCAATTTTCGGGAGTAGTTTGAGAAGAATTAGTATTAGTTCTTTTTTAAAAGTTTGGTAGAATTCAGCAGTGAAGCCATCTAGTCCTGGGCTTTTTTTCTTCGGAGACTTTTTATTGATGATGCAGTCTTGTTACTCATTATTGATCTGTTCAGGTTTTGTATTTCGTTCTGTTTCAATCTTGACAGGTTTTGTGTGTTTAGCAATTTATCCATTTTCTCTAGGTTTTCCAATTTGTTGTCCTATAGTTGCTCATAATAGTCTCTAATGATCTTTAGTATTTCTGTGGCATCAGCTGTAATGTCTGCTTTTTCATTTTTTATTTTATTTATTTGGGTCTTCTCACTTTTAGTTAGTCTAGCTAATGTTTTGTCAATTTTGTTTTTTCAAAAAACCAACATTTTGTTGATATTTTATAGTTTCTTAGTCTCCTTTTTTGTAAATTTCTGTACTGATTTTTATGTTTTATTTCTCTCTACTAACTTTGGGTTTTGTTCTTGTTTTTCTAGTTCCCGGGGGAACATGATTATGTTGTTAATTTGAAGTTTTTGTACTTTTTTGATGTAGGCATTTATTGGTATAAACTTTTACTCTTAATTCTGCTTTTGCGGTATTCATTGCATAGGTTTTGGTATGTTGTATTTTTGTTTTTATTTATTTGTTTTTAAGAAATTTTTCTATTTACTTGGTTTTTTGTTTGTTTGTTTTTTTGAGACAGAGTCTTACTCTGTAGCCAGGCTGGAGTGCAGTGGCATGATCTCAGCTCACTGCAGCCTCTGCCTCCCAGATTCAAGCAATTCTCCTGCTTCAGCCTCCCGAGTAGCTATGACTACAGGCGCATGCCACCACACCCATCTAATTTTTGTATTTTTAGTAGAGACAGGGCTTCACCATGTTGGCCAGGATGGTTTCGATCCCTTGACCTTGTGATCCTCCTGCCTCAGCCTCCCGAAGTGTTGGGATTACAGGTGTGAGCCACCACACCCGGCCTTCAGTTTATTTTTTAATTTCCTCCTTGACTCATTGGTCATTCAGGAGCATGTTATTTAATTTTCATGTATTTGTACACCTTTCAGAGTTCTTCTTGTTACTGATTTCTAGTTTTATGTTGCTGTTGTCAGAAAATATACTTGATATGATAATGATTTTTAAAAATTTATTGAGACTTGTTTTGTGGCCTAACATATGGTCTGTCCTGTGGAATACTCCATGTTCTGATAAGAAGAGTGAATATTCTGGCCAGGCATGGTGGCTCATATCTGTAATCCCAGCACTTTGGGAGACCAAGGTGGGCAGATCACTTGAGGTCAGGAGTTGGAGAGCAGCCTGGCCAAAATGGTGAAACCTTGTCTCTACTAAAAATACAGAAAAAAATTAATTGGGCTTGGTGGTATCTGACAGTAATCCTAGCTACTCGAGAGGCTGAGGCACAGGAACCCAGGAAGTAGAGGTTATAGTGAGCCGAGATTGTGCCACTGCCCTCCAGCCTGGGTACCAGAGCAAGACTCCATCTCAAAAAAAAAAAAAAAAAAGAAGAAGAAGAAGAAGAATGAGTATTCTGCATTCTGCAGCTACTGGATGAAGTGTTTTACAAGTGTCTGTGAAGTCCATTTGGTCTACAGTGTAGTTTAAATCCTATTTTTCTTTCTAGGTGATCTGTCTTATGCTGAGAGTAGGGTATTGAAGTCCTCTACTATTACTGCATTGGTGTCTGTCTTTCCCCTTAGATAATAATTATATTTGCTTTAATATATCTTGGTTCTCTGGTGTTTGATGCATACATATTTACTATTGTTAATCCTCTTGCTGAACTGTTTTTTTTTCCATTATATAATGAACTTCCTTGTCTCTGTACAGCTTAAAACCTTTTTTTTATGGTTTCTTTTTACAGTGTGACAAACTTTTCACAGTTTTTGATGTAAAGTTTATTTTATCTAAGTAAGTTACTTCTGTTCATTTTTGGTTTCTCTTTGCATGGAGTTTTTGTTTGTTTGTTTGTTTGTTTGTTTTCCCACTTCATTTTCAGAGTATGTGTGTCTTTATGGGTGAAGTGAGTTTCCTTTAGGCAGCATGTATTTGGGCTTTGAGTTTTTATGCCTTTACCAAGTCTATGTGTCTTAATTGGGGGATGTAATCTGTTTACATTCAAAGTTATTCTTGATAGGCAAGGACTTAGTCCTGTCATTTTGTTAATTGTTTTCTGGTTGTACTGTAGATCTTCTGTTTCTTTCTTGCTCTCTTAATTGTTTATATTTGTGATTTGGTGGATTTCTGTAGTGACAAAGTTTGATTTCTTTCTCATTTGTATATCTCTGCTCTACTAGTGAGTTTTATTCTTGCATATTTTCATAATGATAGTCATTGTCTTTTCATTTTCAGTTGTAGGACTCCCTTAAGAATTTCTTGTTGAGTAGGGGTAGTGGTGATGAATTCTGTCAGTTTTTGCTTGTCTGAGAAAGACTTTGTTTTTTCTTCGTTTCTGAAGGATAGTTTTGTTGGGTATAGTATTTTTGAATGGAAGTTATTTTTCTTTCACTACTTTTGAGTACATCATTCTGTTCTGTTCTTGCCTATAAGGTTTCTCTTGAGAAATCTGTTTGTCTCATGGGGATTTTCTTACTTGATGCTTTTTTCTTGTTGTTTATAGAATTCTTTGATTTGATTTTTGATGTTTGAGTATAGTGTGCCTTGCAGAGGACCTTTTTGGGTTGAATCAGTTTGGGGTGTTTGAGCTTTTTGGATTTGGATATTCATCTCTCTCCTAAGACTTGGAAACTCTATCTACAGTTACGATTTTGTTTACAACATTTTTGATACCGTTTCCCATCTCTTATTCTTCTGGAATTTTATGATGTGAATATGTGTTCACTTAATGGTGTCGTATAAGTCTCATAGGCTTTCTTCATCCCTTTTATTCTTTATTATTATTTGTCTGACTGGATTATTTTAAAAGACCTGTCTTAATGTTCAAAAATTCTTTCTCCTGCTTGATCTAAACTGTTGCTGAAATTCTTGATTGTATTTTTATTTTTGTTCATGAAATTCTTCAGCTACAAGGATTCTGTTTGGTTCTTTTTTATGATATCTGTCTCTCTAAAGTTTCTCATTCATATCATGATTTTTTTCTGATTTTGTTGAATTTTGTATGTGTATTCTCTTGTATCTTTCCAAGTTTCCTTAACATTGTTATTTCAAATTTCTTTTCAGGCATTTTGTAGATTTCTTTTTCATTAGGGTCTATTACTGGAGAATTATTGGGTTCCATTTGAGGTGTCATGTTTTCTTTTTCATATTTCTTTTTTTTTTTTTTTTTGAGACAAAGTCTCGTACTGTCACCCAGGCTGGAGTGCAGTGGTGCATTCTTGGCTCACTTCAACCTCTGCCTCCCGGGTTCAAGTGATTTTCCTGCTTCAGCCTCCCAAGTAGCTGGGATTACAGGTGCCCGCCACCAAGCCCGGGTGATTTTTTGTATTTTTAGTAGAGACGGGTTTCACTATGTTGGCCAGGCCGGTCTCAAACTCCTGACCTTGTGATCTGCCTATCTTGGCCTCCCAAAGTGCTGGAATTACAGGCGTGAACCACTACGCCCAGCTTTTTTCATGTTTCTTGTGTCCCTAAGTTATTAGGTGCATCTGGTAGAACAGTTGTCTCTATTTTATGGAGTAGCCTTTGTAACGAAGGACTTTTTCCTGTATATTTGTCATGCAGTATTGTTTGGGTAGGTGCTTTGGCTTTGTTTCTGGATTAGTGCAGTAATGTAGTCTCCATGTGATATCTTTGGCTGTAATTCACGTCAGCAGTGTCTGCAAGTATCTCAGTGGTCTCTACTGTGGATTTTTGTTGAGTGAATCTCATGTCTTTGCTGTTGATAGGGGCCTCTAGGTGGAACAGTTCTCAGGTTTTGGGTGGTGGGTACTCATTGGGTGTGGTGGCTTTGCCAGTTGTGGGGTGGGGTTGCCAGTGGTGGCTGTTGCCAGATGGGTCCATCCTTGGTCCCTACAGGTATGTGGAGTGCATTTCTGCTTCACCAGTTGTGGGAATGGGATTGCTGGCAGTGGCTGGCAGCTAGTTCTTAAACCCTAGGGACTGCATGCACCAGCGCCCTTGGTCTTGGAGGTTGCCTCCCTGCTGTGCTAGATTGCTTGTTCCTTTAGGTCCACTATACCAGCTCAGGTGCTGGAGTTTTGGCTTTACTGCTCTGTGTAGCTGAGGTTGTGGTGTTGGACCCTTTTATTTGGTTGTGGTGTGATTACAGTGGGACCCTTCAGATGTGGAAATACCAGGTCTGTTGAACCCCATGGCAGCATGTATTTTAGCGTTGACTCGGTTCTCAAAATGGTGCATGCTGTAGCAGCTTGGGTTACAGGGAGTGGGGGTACGCAGTGTGTGTGCCTTCTCTGGAGCAATGTAACCATGTGGACTCCAAACAGCTCCCTGTACTAGATTCAGGGCCTGTTAGGACTCTAGGGCTCTTCTGTAGCTAGGTTTACACATGTCCACAGTGGTATTAGGGACTGCTAAGGAACTCCTACGTACCATTTCTTGCACAATGGGGAGTCTTTCTTGGTTCTGAGCCAATCCCAGCTGGGTGCTTTGCTTTCTTCTCTATGCTGCCATCTCAAGTCTCCATGATTAAGTGGATTTTTTTTCCCTTTCATGTAAATTCTGTTGTTCTCCCTTGGAAACTCTACTTGAAGTGCAGTTATTTACTTGTTATTTTGGACCTTTGTGGAGGAGTGTTGGTCCTCTAGTCAGTCATCTTAATGATGTCTTCCTCATGTTTTTTTGATAGTAGCCATCCTAATAGATGTGAGGTAGTATCTCATTGTAGTTTTGATTTGCATCTTTGTCAAGCATCTTTTAATATGCCTGTTAGCCACTTGTATATCTTTTTTGAGAAACAGCTAGTCAAGTTCTTTGCCCATTTAAAATTTTTATTTTTTATTTTCGTTTAGTTTTTCTCTGTATATTCTGGATATTAATGCCTTATCAGATATATGATTTGCAAATATTTTCTCCTATTCTGTAGTATTTTACTCTGTTGATAAATATCTTTTGTGCAGAAAAATATATTTTCATGGAGTTCATTTTGTCTGTGTTTTTGTTGTTGTTATTGTTATTGCCTATGCAGTTCGTGTCATATCCAAGAAATCATTACCAAATCAAATTCCATGAAGCCTTTCCCCCATCATTTCTTCTAAGAGTTTTATAGTTTTAGGTTGTACATTTAGACCTTTGATCCATTTTAAATTAATTTTCCTATATAGAGTTAAAGAGAGGTCCAAGTTCATTCTTTTATATGTGTGTATCCAGTTTTCCCAGCACTGTTTATTGACAACATTGCCCTTTTTTAATTGAATGACCTTGGTACTCTTGTCAAATTCATTTGACCCTATATGGGAAGGTTTATTTCCGCATTCTGTATTCTATTCCAGTTGCTTATATGTTGGTCATTATGTCAGTGTCACACTATTTTGATTATTATAACTTTGCAGTAAATTTTGAAATAAGGAAGTGTGAGTTCTCTAGTTTTGTTCTTCAGGAGTATTTCATCTACTTGGGTTCCCTTGAGATTCCATATGAATTTTAGGATAGATTTTTCTATTTCTGTACAAAGTACTGGGATTTTGATAGGAATTGCATTGATTCTGTAGATTATTTTTGGTAGTATTGACATCTCAACATCAAATCTTTCAATTTATGAACATGGGATGTGTTTCCATTTATTTATATCTTCTTTAATTTCTGTTAGCAATGTCTTTTAGTTTTCTGTTTATAAGTATTTCACCTCCTTGGTTCAGTTAATTTTTATATATTCTTTTTGATGCTGTTGTAAATGGAATTTTCTTCATTTTCCTTTTCATATTATTCATTGTTAGTGTATAGAGATGCAGCTAATTTTTGTTTGTTGGCTTTGTATTCTGCTACTTTGCTGAATTCATTGTCTTTCTCTTGCCTAATAGCTCTGGCTAGAACTTCCAGTTTCATGTCGAATGGAAGTGGCAAAAGTGGGAGTACTTGTTTTATTCCTGATCTTAAAGGAAAACATTTCAGAGTATCACCATTGCTTATGATATTCACTGTGGCTTTTTAATGTATGGCTTTATTATGTTGAGGTAGTGTCCTTCTATTCCAAGTTTGTTAGTGTTTTTATCCTGAAAGGGTGTTGAATTTTGTCAGATGCTTTTTCTGTATCAGTTGAGATGATCATGCATTTTTTTCTTCATTCTTTTAGTATGGTGTATTATTAGGTTGTTGCGAAAGTAATTGTGGTTTTGGACCATGAATTTTAAATCAGTGTAACTAGGCTCAAACACATCTTTATTAATCAAAATAGGAACCATTGCAGTCAACACTTTTTTGCCAATAAGTTTGTTTATTCTTGTAGTATAAAAATCTATGCTTGGGGATTCGACAAACTTTTTTTTTTTTTTTGAGACAGTCTTGCTCTTGTCGCCCAGGCTGGAGTGCAGTGACACAATCTTTGCTTACTGCAACTTCCACCTCCTGGGTTCAAGCGATTCTCCTGCCTCAACCTCCCGAGTAGCTGGGATTATAGACACCTGCCACCACGCCTAGCTAATTTTTGTATTTTTAGTAGAGACAATGTTTCAAGATGTTGGCTAGGCTGATCTCGAAGTCCTGATCTCAGGTGATCCGCCTAGCTTGGCCTCCCAAAGTGCTGGGATTACAAGTGTGAGCCACCACACCTGGCGGGATTAGACAAACACTTAGAAAGCATTTTGTGCATCCTGCTTGTTGTGGAAGGATTTTTCCTGCAAAAAGTTGTTGAGATGCTTAAAGAAGTCATAGTTAGTTGGCAAGAGGTCAGGTGACTATGGCAGATGAGGCAAAACTTCGTAGTGCAGTTCGTTCAACTTTTGAAGCATTGGTTGTGTGACATACAGTCGGACATTGTCGTAGAGAAGAATTGGACCCTTTCTGTTGATCAATGCCGGCTGCAGCACTGCAGTTTTCAATTCATCTCATCGATTTGCTGAGCATACTTCTCAAATGTAATGGTTTCCTCGGGATTCAGAAAGCTGTAGTGGATCAGACTGGCAGCAGACCACCAAACAGTGACCATGAGCTTTTTTGCACAAGTTTGGCTTTGGGAAGTGCTCTGGAGCTGCTTCTCTGTCCAGCCACTGAGGTGGTCATCGCCGGTAGTCGTATGAAACCCACTTTTTGTCGCATGTCACAGTCTGCTTGAGAAATAGTTATTGTTGCATAGAATAAGAGAAGATGACACTTCAAAATGACGATTTTTAAAAATTTTCACTCAGTTCATGAGACACCCACTTAACTAGCTTTTTCACCTTTCCAGATTGCTTCAAATGCCAAATGACCATAAAATGGTTGACATTGAGTTCTTTGGCAGCTTCTTGTGTAGTTGTAGAGGATCAGCTTCAACCACTGCTCTCAGTTGGTCATTGTCAACTTCTGATGGCTGGCCACTGTGCTCCTCCGTTTGAAAAGTAGACCTCTTTTTCTTTTTAGATTTTTTTCTATTTCAATGCTTATTTCCCCTTTGTTATTTTTTGTTCTCTACGTGTGCTTTCTTCCTTTCTTTCTTGGTCAAGTCAGCCACTGCTTTGTATATATATATTTTTATATTGTGGTAAAATATACATAAAATTTACCATATTAACTATTTTAAAACGTACAGTTCAGTGCATTCATTTAAATTAGGATTTTGATTTATTAATTAGATCAACTGGTTTCCCATTTTCTAACTCATTAATTTCTGTTTTTATCTTCTGGTTCTTTGCCCTTAAAAAGTTTGTATAGTTTTATTGTTGTCATTTAATGTACCTAAAATAAAATTCACCCATTTTGTATACAGTTGTACAGTCGTCACCACAATAAAAATATGGAATAGTTTCATCACCCCAAGTTTCCTCATGTCTCTTTATAGTTGACTTCCTTTCCTGAGTCCCAGCATTAGGCAACCTGTGACTTATGCATGCTCTGAGTGTATCAGTAGCTCATATGTTTATTGCTGATTAGTATTCATTGGATAAATATAATATGATTTATTTATTCTTCTCTTGATGGACAAATGTCGGGTTGTTTTTAGTTTGGGGCTATTATGAATATTGCTGCTGTGAACATTCATTTACAAGTCTTTGTGGAAATATGTTTTTATTCTCCTAGTTAAATACCTAGAAATGGGATTACTAAGTCATATGGTAAGTATATGTTTACTTTTATAACATACAGAAATACTGTTTTCCAATGTAGAAACACTTGACAAAGTTTTTTTCATTCCAACTAGCAGTATATGAGGATTTTGTTTGTTTTACATCCTTACTGATACTTGTTATTTTCAGTCTTAATAATTCCAATTGGATATGTTGTAACATGTCACCTGTGGTCTTAATTTGATTGTCTCTGTGACTAGTGGTGGTTAGCATCTTTTTATGTGCTTATAAGCTACTTCTGTGAAGTTTCTGTTCGACTGTTTTGCCCACTTTTTACATTCAGAAGTTATCTTATTGATTTATAATAGTTATTTATGTGTTACACATATAAGCTCTTTCTTAGATACATATTTTACAGATATTTTCTCCTTATCTATGACTTGCCTTTTTATTTACTCAATTGTGTGTGTATGTATATGTATGTGTGTGTATATATATGTGTGTGTGTATATATGTTTATTTATTTGATTATCTCTGTTACTAGTGGTGGTTAGCATCTTTTTGTGTGTTTGTTTATTTTTTGATACAGGATCTTGCTCTGTTGCCCAGGCTGAAGTGCCGTGGTACCATCTCAGCTCACTGCAGCCTCTGCCTCCTGGGCTCAAGTGATCCTCCCACCTCAACCTCCCGAGTAGCTGGGACTACAGGTGTGCGACACCGTGCTTGGCTAAATTTTATATTTTTAGCAGAGACAAGGTTTTTCCGTGTTTCCCAGACTGGTCTCGAACTCCTGAGCTCAAGAGATCTGCCTGCCTTGGCCTCCCAAAGTGTTGGGATTACAGGCGTGAGCCCACTGCACCTGGCCACATTTACTTAATTGTGTATATTGAAAGTGGATTTTATAAAATCTACTTGTGTGGTGTTTTTTTCCTGTGTTTTCACACCACAACAATGCAGAAAACTTCTGTGACCAAATGTATGGATTTCTACCCATCAACAAGTAAGCATTCATTTCTGCAGTGGACACCAGCCTGACATCTTCTACTCTAATTTGATTCTACTGCTCTCTACATGGAGATAGCATCAGATCCTGTGGGTTGAAGGCTTTTCCCATTTCAGACACCAGTCTCACTTTCAGACCTCTGGAACTTCTGACCGACCAACTTTTTAAGTTGGGGTTTCCATAACCTTCTCTTTCAGCTAAATTTACTAGAGTTGTTCACAAGCTTAAGGAAACACTTTATGTTTCCCAGGTTTTTGAAGAGGATATTTTTAAAGGATACAAATAAACAGCTAGATGAAGAAATAATAGGCCAGGTACAGTGGCCCATGCCTGTAATCCCAGCACTTTGGGAAGCTGAGGTGGGTGGATCACCTGAAGTCAGGAGTTTGAGACCAGCCTGACCAACATGGTGAAACTCCGTCTCTACTAAAAATACAAAAAAATTAGTTGGGCATGGTGGCAGGTACCTGTAATCCCAGCTACTCAGGAGGCTGAGGCAGGAGAGTTGCTTGAATCTGGGAGGTAGAGGTTGCAGTGAACTGGGATCGGCCATTGCACTCCAGCTTGGGCAGCACAGCAAGACCCCATCTCAAAAAAAAAAAAAAAGGAAAGAAAAGAAAAACAAAAAGAAAAAAGAAGAAAAGAAATAATAGGGTAAGGTCTCAAGGGTCCAGAGCTCAGGAGCTTCTTCTGTTCCTCTGAAGTTGGGGTGTGCCATTCTTCTAGCACATGGGTGAGTTCTTTTACCTTCATGTAATCCTCCATGAGTTCAGCTGTCTGGAGGCTTGCGGTACCCTGTCCTCTTGAGTCTTTTTTGGAGACTTCATTGGATAGACATGATTGAAGAATGGACAGTCGTATGGAAATCTTACTGGACAAAAAGGGCATGATCTAATACTAACAGACTGTGCAGAGAATCGTAACAAGTCCTGTGTGTTTAGATTCTTCTTGGCCACTCTGTGTAGCATTATTTCCTCCTGGGTAAGGGGCAGGACCTCTTCAGAAATGGGGGTCTAATGACCTACTGTCAGATAAGGTAATTCAGAGGATTTTTTTATGACCAGCTCCAAGACAGAAAGGTGGGGGAAGATTAGAGTATATTTTTAGTGTGTGTGGCCTGCCTTGGGGAGAAAAAGGTACAGGTAAAAGGAGGACAGAAGGTCAGAGAGAGATTCTGTTTTCTGAGGTCTGTTTCTGAGGCCCAGAGCACCCCAGTATTATAACCAAAGACTGTCTTTCACCTTTATCACTGTGAGGCTGTTTTGAAGCTGCCTCCCGAACCATGAACAAAAGGCCAAATATGGTTAACAAAAGATATGCGTATTGTTTTAGTCCCTTAGGAAATGTGGACAAGAGCTATGGAAGTTATGAGCCAGGAACCATGGATGTAAACCCATATGTATATATGTAAACCAATATATATACATCATAATACCACACCACACCACTTTATCAGTTTTTTTCTTGTTTGTATTTTTTGTGTTCTCTTCAAGACTTTGCCTAATGCTGTGTTAAAAAGATATTTGTTTTCTTCTAAAACATTAATATTTGGTTTTTACCTTTAGATTTTAAGGTCTAATTCATGTTAACTTTTATGTGGTGTAAGGTAATGGTACACATAAGCTTTTTATTTTCATGTAGGTATCCAGTTATTCCAGCACCATTTTTTGAAGACTGTCTTTTCCCCCATTGAATTACAGGTGTGAGTCTATTTCTGGACTCTGTTCTATTTTACTGATCTTTGTCTTTACACCAATATCATACCATTTTGATTAATGTAGCTTTATAGTAAGTTTGATTCAGGTAGTGCATGTCCTCTACCTGGTTCTTTTTTGTCTAAATTATTTTGGCTTTTCTAGGTCCTTTGCCTTTCAAATATTAATTTTTTAATCAGTTTTTTTACCTTTTAAAAAAAAATCTTGTTAAAATTTTAACTGGGATTGTATTGAATTTTTAGGTCAATTTGAGGGGAATTGTTACCTTAACAATATTGAGTCTTCCAATCCAAAAATATCATACATCTCTCCATTTATTTAGGTTTCCTTTCTGTCATCAGTGTGTTGCAGTTTTCATTGTATAAATCATGCTCATCTTTTATTCAGTTTCATTTCTAAATATATTGTAAATGGAGTTCATTTTGACTTAATTGTTCATTGCATATAGAAATATAGTTTACTTTACTTTTATGTATTGATCTTGAATCCTGTGACCTCACTAAAGTCACATATTTTCTAATAGCTGCTTTGTTGATTAGAGTTTTCTAAGGTCATGTTATATACCTTGGGCTTTCTTTTAGTTTACTTTGTTCATTTGGTTGTTTTTGAGTTGACAATTTAATTTCACTACAGTTTATTCTTTCATTCTTATTGGTAAGAGTATTTAGTGCTAATAATTTTCTTCTCATCACTACTTTAACTATATTCCATAAATTATCATTATATAGTGTTTTAATTATTATTTTTAAAGAAATTCACTAATTTTAATTTGTATTTTTCTTTCTGCCAAGAGTTATTTAACAGAAGATGTAATAGTTTGCTAAGTCTGCCATAATAAAATGCCACAGATGGGTGATCAAACAACAGGAGTTAATTTTCTTACAGTTTTTGGAGACTAGAAGTCATAGATTAAGGTATTGCCCGGCTTGGTTTCTCCTAAGACCTCTCTTCTTGACTTGCAGGCGGCCACCGTATTCTCACTTTGTCCTCACGTGGCCTTTTCTCTGTGCTTTTGCATCTGCCTGTGTCTATCCTTTTTTTTTTTTTTTTTTTTTTTTTGAGATGGAGTCTTGCTCTGTCGCCCAGGCTGGAGTGCAGTGGCGCAATCATCTCGGCTCACTGCAAGCTCCGCCTCCGGGTTCACGCCATTCTCCTGCCTCCGGAGCAGCTGGGACTACAGGCGCCCGCCACCACGCCCGGCTAATTTTTTGTGTGTTTGTTAGTAGGGACAGGGTTTCACCATGTTAGCCAGGATGGTCTCGATCTCCTGACCTCCTGATCCACCCGCCTTGGCCTCCCAAAGTGCTGGGATTACAGGCGTGAGCCACCACACCTGGCGTGTTTATCCTTTTTATAAGGACACTAGTCATTGGATTAGGGCCCACCCATATGACTTTAACCTTAATTGTCTCTTTAAAGGCCCTGTCTCCAAATGTAGTCATATCTTGAAGGAACATGTTTCAGTCTATAACAGAAGTTTTTTTAAATTTCCAGCTAGGAGAACCTTTTTAAAAAGTTAATTTCTACTTTTATTGCATTGTGATCAGAATATTTTTGTATTGTTTCTACTTTGTGGAACAGTCTGATGTTTCTTTGTATCCTAATCTATCAAGGGCAAGACTAGGGTAAAGCAAGTGAGGCAGCCAGGGTGCAAAATTTAAGGAAACAGTCTCATGTGCCGACCCTGCACTTGCAGGAGTCTTAGAATGGGTGTCTTCTTAAGTTTCACTTTCTGGACATGTCACATGCCCAGCGACTATAGGACTATAGTCACTTTGTCCTATAGTATATGTCAGTTATTGTGTTACATAAACACATGGAAAGAGTCTTATAAAAGAGTATGAAGTTACACACACACACACACACACACACACACACACACACACACGACCTACCTTGTTAACTGTGATGTTTAGGTCTTCCGTATACTTGCTTATTTTTTGTCCACTTGATTTGTTTTGTACAAAGAATGATATATTAAAGTCTCCTTTTATTACTGTGTTTCTATATGTGACTCTTTGTATATCTTGTAGTTTTTGCTTCATAGAGGTGAGTTTCATGGTATTTGGTACAGAATATAAATATTCATAGCAGTTCTATTTTAAGGGTGAATTGTAGCTTTTAGCATTAAAAAGTGCTTTGTCTTTTTTTTTGCTTGACTTGTCTGATATCACCACTTCTGTTTTCATGTAGTTTCTATTTGCCTGGTATACTTTTATTGTCTTATTTTTTAATTTTCTGAATCATTTTGCTTTTTAAATGTGTGTTTTGTATATAGCATTTAATTGGGTGTTGTTTTGTGGGCCAAATTTTAATAAATTAAACCTGTTATTTTAATGGGCAAATTAAGTACATTCACATGCAGTGAGCTCTTACCTACAAAGATTTGCATGCAGGGATGGGAGAGATCACTTGCTGGGATTTGGTGTTTTTTCCTTCATTTTACTTACAGGTACTTTGAGGTTTTGGGCATTTTCTGTCTGCCAGTTATGCTAAGGGTATGGTTTTGTGTGGCTTTATTTGTTCTCTTTGCTTTTCTGTATTGTTTTTGCAGACTATATGGATAACACAGAGCTAGACATCTGCTGTTATCTTCAACACTTGGAAATTCTTTATGTCTGCTTTTCAAATTCTAATATCTTAGTGACATCTCTAATTATATAAAGTTTGAGTGGCTTTTAAAAATCATGTTCATTAAGTGATAGGCTATGTTTTGAGACAGGGTTCTTGATCTGCATTACTTAGGGAAGAATTACTTCAGGCAGAGGTGTACTTAACTATTTACTTAGGTTTCATAACTTTATTTAAAGTGTTAGTGGCCGTGATTCTAAAAGCATGAATCTGTAATAGATTTTAAGAACCAATCTTGTCTGTCCTTTTGCTTTTAGGTGGGTACATTTTTTAGGACATATTCAGGACAGGTAGATTTTAAATCTGTCTTTGACAGTCTCCAGAAAGTGGGGGAGACCCTCCCCAGGCATCCTACTCTAATGTTTTATCCTATTGTAATCCCACAATTTGGCCAGTTAGAATCTTTTCTGTTAGAATTTAAGCCTGTTTCTCCTGCTTTGGGTTTCTGTTGCCATAGTGATAAAATGTTCAGCATTCTGTCATTACTTGAACACAATAATGAACTTGACCCTTAGGTTTTGTTTTGTTTTTTAGTTTTTTTGCTATATAAAACAGCTTTCATTCCTTTAGCTTTTCTTAAATATGAATAATTTTCTATTCTGTTAGTCACATTGATAATTTTTCTTTGATTCCTCTGTAGTTTCACTTATAATATGTAAATGACCTCAACTTATTTTTTAAAAAAGACATAGTAACCAACATAAAATCTAGCAGGATTAATTCACACGATTGGCGTGACTTTTTTTTTTTTTTTTTAATGTTCTGCAATTGTGGTAGTTTTTCCTTGACAGTTATGATTTACTGATTTATAAGTCCAGCTACATCAACCAGGTCTGTTGTGATCACTCCTTAAAATGATCATAATTGCAACACCTCCTATTTAGATAACCGGAGACCAATTGATCGGAGACTTATCTGTGGAGCAAAAGGTCTTACTAAGGAAATGGAAAGTATAAATCATGCAAAGCAGAAATACCCATTTATTTACAAATAATATATATCTGTGATAAGTAAATATTAATCTATTACATATAAATCACTGCTTTGACAGATCCTTTATTAATTATATACCAGTCTTTTCTCTTCATTAAAGTTTTTTTTTTTTTACCACTAGCCTATCATAGTGCCAAGAGTAATAAAAAATTATTTTTGTAAAAGTACTGTATTTCAAAAGGCTGCTCCACTGCACATTTATTCAATTTGCAAATTAAGACCATGTAAAATTTAAAGGAGTTTAAATATAATAGAATATGTAATCAACTTTTGGTTATGACAGTAACCCAACTCCAACTAATGCAAGCACAACAAAAGGGACTTTCTTCATTTACACAATTGTGGGAAAGATAAGGGTTATGCTGGTTTCACGGACACCTGGATCTGGGAACTCAAATGTAATTAGATAATAGTGACTTTTCCCTTCCTTTTCTTTTCTTCCTCTTCTCTTATTTTCTCTCTCCTTTGTCTGCTGTTCTATCTATGTGATGCTAGGAACATACGTTGAAGCCAAGAGGACAAAGTTCTTGTTAGCAAACTCAAGTTTAAAAAGTCTAGAGTCGAGGCTGGGAATGGTGGCTCACGCCTGTAATACCAGCACTTTGGGATGCCAAGGCGGGTGAAACACCTGAGGTCAGGCATTCGAGACCAGCCTGGCCAACTTGGTTAAACCCCATCTCTACTGAAAATATAAAAATTAGTGGGGCGTGGTGATGACCACCTGTAATCCAAGCTACTCAGGAGGCTGAGGTCAGGAGAATTGCTTGAACCTGGGAGGTGGAGGTTACAGTGAGCCAAGATTGTGCCACTGCACTCCAGCCTGGGTGACAGAGTGAGATTCTGTCAAAAAAAAAAAAAAAAAAAACTAGAGACAAGTTTGGGTCTGGTTCACATGCTCATCTTTGGACCTACCAGGGCGATTGTGGGTATCAGGCACTCTGACTCAGCCAAGATTATATGCCCATGTCTCTGTGTGGAGTGGGTGAAGGAAGAGGAAGGAAATGATGTGCAGTTTGATATTAAAAGTAGGGGGAGGTTTTTGGGGAAATAGTAATAACCAAGGAAAGGGAACCTGAACATTTATGATATCCTGTAGTCAATACCCCCTTAATTTATTTTTTGCATGGCTTAAAGCCAGGGCTATTATTTTCCATTTGGAACTTTCTGTTTTTTTCTTAAACTTTTAATAAACATTTAAATTTCATCAGTTTGGATTTCTTTGCTGCCAGTAGTGGATATTTGCTTTAAAAAAAAAAAAAACCGGCCGGGCGCGGTGGCTCAAGCCTGTAATCCCAGCACTTTGGGAGGCCGAGACGGGCGGATCACGAGGTCAGGAGATCGAGACCATCCTGGCTAACACAGTGAAACCTCGTCTCTACTAAAAATACAAAAACTTAGCCGGGCGAGGTGGCGGGCGCCTGTAGTCCCAGCTACTCGGGAGGCTGAGGCAGGAGAATGGCGTAAACCCGGGAGGCGGAGCTTGCAGTGAGCTGAGATCCGGCCACTGCACTCCAGCCTGGGTGACAGAGCGAGACTCCGTCTCAAAAAAAAAAAAAAAAAAAAAAAAAAAACCAAAAAGCTATCATTAATATATCCACCTTTCTACTTACACTGCATCTTGAGAAGAATTATATTGGCCCATTGGACACGTTTTCTCCCAAGAATTTAAACTGTGAAGTAAGGGATGAAAGGATATGTGCCAGTGTTTGAAGGACCAGGCAGGCTTGTGGCATGTCTTTGCCTGTGACTCCTGTCAATTATTGTATCCTGGTTCTGGTTTTCTAGTTCTCTTTTGAGCGGGTTCTTATACTCTTTCAGGAAAGTTTCTTTTTGCTAATAATGGCCAGTGTCAATTTCCAGTGCTCACAAGCAAGAACCATGCTTTCAGAAGATTGGTATGAGAAGGCCACTGCTATTCTCATGAGACTTGTAGGACTCTTTGACAGTAGAGAAATCACAATTACAACTTCTGTTGTTTGCCCTGTATGTTGCTTCCCTTCGGTAACAGAGACTCACGTTAAATGAAGCCAAGAAGTTACGTTAGAGGCTTTGCTGCCCAATATGGTATTGCTAGTCACAGATGACTCTTGAAACCTAAATTTAAATTAGGATTTTAAAAAATTAAAATTCAGTTTCCTCAGTCACACAAACATGTTGCTAGTGACTATCATATTGGAAGGCACAGATTATAGAATATTTCCACCATCAAAGAAAGCTCTATCAGACGACACTGTTGGAGTATAAACTCCTCAAGGGTAGGCATTCTGTCCTTGTTATTTTCTGATGTATCCACAACACTTAGAATGGGCTCAGCATGTATAGGTACTCAATAAATATTTGCTGAATGTTGAAACAGCATATATTGGCAGGCCAAGGAGGGCAGATCACTTGAGGTCGGGAGTTCAAGACCAGCCTGACCAACATAGGGAAACCCCATCTCTACTAAAAAGACAAAAAATTAGCCAGGCATGGTGGTGGATGCCTGTAATCCCAGCTACTTGGGAGGCTGAGGCAGGAGAATCACTTGAACCCAGGAGGCCGAGGTTGTGGTGAGCCAAGATCACGCCATTGCACTCCAGCCTGGGCAACAAGAGCGAAACTCCATCTCCAAAAAAAAAAAAAAAAAATAGAAATAGTATATATCAGTATATCAGCTGCCTGCCACAGAAGACCTAGACCATGATCCTTACAGCTGACTTCCCTGTACTTTGAAGGGAACTTGAAATAGTGCCATCTTAATGTTATTCCAAAGTTTCCATTTAAACTCATTCATAACTACATTGTCTATTGTAACTTGGCCCTCCAGTTCACCTACTTTATAATTGCTTTAAAAGTATAAAGTACTTGATCTCATAGTTACTCTTCCCCCCACTTACTCATCCTTCAGCTTCTGATTTCTCCCTATCACCTACTCATTAACTCATTAAAACTTTTAACAATTTCCACTGTAGCCTTTGGAATGCCTATTCTGATACCAATAACTTTTTTTGTAATCTCGACATTTTTTTGAATGCCTCTCCCCCTACTGAGAACTGCTTTCTTCTCATGGCATATAACCTGGAACGCCTTTTAGGTAGAAATTACTCTTCCTTCCTCTCTCCTGCAACAAGAGACCAAGAAGAGAAATCAACATTCGTAAACCCCGTTTGCGCTTCCAGTTCATTGTTTGAGTATGGTTAAAGTGATTTTTTTCTTTGATATTTGTTGCATCCAGTTTTATACCTGTCTTTTATCTCTTCCAGTTAATGACCTACAGTGTATTCCTTAATAGTCACTGAGGACTTTGATATCTGGCTCAACTTTTTTCTGTTTTGTTTCTCTCGTCATCATTGTTAGTGACTATGTATTCATAGTGTTGAACTACCCAACACCTTAGCCTTATAGTTTATTCTGTCTGCACTCTGGCATTCTTTTATCTTTATCCTACTTTAGCATCTTGTACACCTAGACACTTCTTGGACCTTGTCGTCACCTAGAACTGATCACTTCAAAGATGTAAATATCTTTCCTTTCTCTTATCCATGCTACTCTCACTGAAGATACTGATATTGGTAGTCTTTGGACTTCTCTTTTTCTTCCAGCCTATTATCCTGGCTCCCTTGCTTCCTTTTCAGCTTGGAAACTGATGTTCTTACTTGTACATGAGCAAAGGATATGAATTTTCTCAACTTCTTGCCATCTTAGAATTTCGGTATCTTCATCCATTCTCTCCTCCCTTTCTATTTTGAAAATGTCCTTTCCCCCTTTACTTCTTAAGTGAACAGTGCTTTAAATTCCATATCTCTACTTCCTCTACACTCTTCGTCACCTATATCTTTAATTTCTCTATCTCGGACTCTTATTTTTCCTTCAAGATCTAGTTCAAATTGCATCTCTTTTATATAGCCTTAACTTATCCTCTAATGAAAGTTAATTGCAGTTTTTTTCTGTTCCTTGTGTGTCTATTATAAGGTATATTTTCTTTTGACTTATTGTGACACACCTTGAGTATTCAAAACCTAATAAAAAGAGATACTGTACTCCTAAATTTACAGCACTGTCTTTTGAAACATTATCTGCCTTTTTGAACTTTAATACCATTAGTCTTATTCCTATCTTATTTAAGTTAAGATCCGTTATCCCGTAGAATCCTAAATGTAATGATCTTAAATCATGGACTAATTTTCTCCTTAAAAAAAATTAGTTTTAGATTCTAACCCAGTACTGCTTCAACAAAATGAACTGAAGAAGGCCTTGTTGTATATCATCTTCTATAGTCTACCACAATGGTGCTTTTACTTAGTTCATATTTCATTTAGTTTTTCTCCCATCCTTTCATATTTTAATGATTTTTCAGATACTCTTTACCGTTGGTTTCTTTGGCTTCAGCTTTTGTATGTAGGGCACTATTGTTTCTCTTCATGTCTGTGTAACTTACATAGAAAGCATTAGGCCATGACTTTCTTAACTGGGTCATGTTTCTTGTTAATTTACCAATTGTATCCAGATTCTCATCTGGAGCTAGGATATACTTAGGACCTAAGTTTTCTAACTGTGGGCCTGAACTGGGACCCACGGTGTTCTCTCTTCCGTTTTCATCTTCATGATTTTGTGGAAAGAAACCTTTACTAAGTCAGTAACCTAAAAACCCCAAGTTAGCCACCCTGCTGAGAGGCTGAGGCAGGAGGATTGCCTGAGCCAAGGAGTTTGAGGCCAGCCTAGGCAATATAGTGCAATCACATCTCTTACTTAAAAAAAAAAAAAAAAAAAAAAAAAAAGGGCACCCAGTTGGTAACATTCATAAACATTTAATGGAGGAAGTGCACAGAAAGTTTGAAAGAGTAATCATGTAACTAGAATTATGAAATAAGAGTGTGACTGGTACTGACAGTGGAGCAAAAGGAAAAGGACTGGCCCTCTTTAGGTTCATCGTTTCTGGCATTTGTATGTAAACGTCTCAGGAAGCAATGAGTCTTATCTTCAGGTTTTTTTCATGTTATATTATCCAATCATCTCACACATTTAAACAGCTAATCCATGATTTGGGTTGGTTCATTCAGTCTGCCAACAAATGTTTATTGAGTCCTTATTGTGTTTAAAGCACAGACCTAGGTTCTTGAGAGTGTTGTCCAGATAAACACATTCTATTTGGGCAGATAAGACATGCTAATAATACCAAGCTATAAATAGGTGTTGAGTGCATTGTATTTGAGATAGGCGTTTGGAGAGTTTTGAAAGGGAGGAGGCTGCAGGGCCTATCCTGCCAAACCTAATTAGTGTAATGTCTTCCTCATGAGGTTACTCATTTGGTCACTAGAGCTGCTCTGCATTTTAAGGATCTGGCTGTAGATGTATTATTCCCTTTGAAGAGTCTGCAAATGTTTAAGTATTCATTCATCTCAGGCATGAAAAGCTCCATAAGATATTTTATAGAATACAGGATGGTGTGTTGTATTAGTTTTCTTTTAAATCTGTAGCCTTGTAGAATGAAAGTGAAGTAGCGTGTGTCTGAAAGAATTTTGTAAATTGTAAAATGCTATATGGATGTAAGTTGGCCTCTCCTAAACTAGATTACTTTCTGATGCCTTAGCAACACATTCTATAATTTTCCATGAAAGACCACTTGTTCAGGCTGTTCTTCATGTATATCAGAATCCTACCTGTCAGGTTTTTATCCATGTAGCATTCCCTGGAACCCCTGGACATAGTTGATTTCTCATCCTCTCTATGCCCCTAGTTTGTAGATTTTCCTATCACAACAACAGTAATTTGTTTTACATTTTTGTTATATGTGAACACAACCTAGCTTCTCAAAGTCTCAATCTTTGGTTGTATTTGTGCTTTTGCACAGTGGTGTCCAACAGGCATTCAATAAAATGACTGTTTAATTCAGTGAAATAAATGAATCGTGGATTCTTAATAATGTCTTTTGTTGGGTTGTGATTTTTAGGTTAAAACTGCAACAACAAATTGTGACTATTGAAAATGCAGAGAAGGAAAAAAATGAAAATTCTGACCTAAAACAGGTATGATTTTAGCAAATATTTTCCTTTTATTTTTTCAAGTGCTTCTTTAAATTTGTGTTTTGCAAATTTAAAAAAAGATTTGCAATCAGTATTTTTAGAATCTAACCACAATTGGTAACATATTGTTGGAGGTAATATGTAAAGATAAAATGTTTAAACCTCTATACTTTAATAAGCTTCTTTTGCTAACTGGTATTATTCTTAAGAGATATATATATATATATTTACTTATGCTGTGGCCCATGATAATTTTTTAAATTACAGTTATAAGGACAGTATTTTAATATTCTGAATTTTAAAAACTCAATAGAAATATCCAGGTTTTAAGTTACTTGTGTGATTGACTTGTAATTTTATATCATGAGGTATTTTTGCTATGGCCCTATGAAATCCAAGATTTGTATTTGTGGAAGGAAATTTGTATTTATAATTAAAGTTATTTGGGTTCAGGAAAGATTTGTATAAAGTTGGGTAAAACGTGGAGGAGTGATCTTTTCTGAATTCTATTTTGTTTTTTGTTGTTGTTTTTTCCCCTATAAATTATGAAGTAGGAATCCATTTTTAGAATTCATGCTCATACGCTAGTTGGTACTGCTTTTCATGTGCAGTTATGGTTTCTAAGTCTTAACTAGATGGACATAATCTTTGATACCCAGAGAGAAGTTATTTAGTATCATTGGCATTTGGGCTTTCTGTCATGCTATGCATATGGAGAGGTATTAAGCTCTTTGAAGGTTGCTTATTCAAGCAGCTGTAATACAGATTTAATATTTGCCACTCCAGTTAAAAATAGTGAATAGTTCTACATGGAGAAATTCATTCTAAAAGAGAAATCTGAGACATACCATTTAGTTTTATTCTGCTAAAAATTGCTCTGTGGACATTCAGAATCGTATATGAATTGGTTTTGTTACCATTAGGAAGTAATGGGATTATTACCCATTTATTTACTTTATTATATAAGAATCTTGTTTCTTTTTACCCTTGAATCTCATAATAGGTTCTTTTGATCCCTATCTCTTGACTGTCTTTACTCTGAAATGTCTCTCAGAAAATGGCTAAGAGAGATAAAAGGAAGTGAAAGGAAAATAAGAACTTTTATTGTTTATTAATTGGTAAAATAGTTTGTGGGGGAGGTATATATAACTGTCCCAAATAAAGATTATTTAGATATAATTTAGAAGAGTGTGAATAAACTTTCTAGCCTGTTAATCTTTAATTAGACTTCTCATGAGAAAAAGTACTCCCAGATAAAGGTAAATTGGGATGGAAAAAAAGCTTTGAGTGACAGTATGCAGTTTGGTAAATGGCTGTAGAAGCCAAGGAATCTGTAGCGTTTATTTGATTTCCCAGAGCATCTTTCTTCTGCCCAGCACTGGACATATGAATGGAAACCTTTTAAAAACAATGTGAGAGTGATCCTTCTCATATTTACACTGAACAATTTTGATTGCTTGGAGAGTAGAACTTCTAGAAGGTTGCTGATCTCAGGGTATGTGGGAAGAGGAGGATGGATTTGTTTTTTAGCTGCTTTCCCAGCTGACTTGCTTTTAAAATCAGTTTTTTTCCGTAGGAGGTAGGGGAAGGCTAGAGTGGTAGGAGACTGACTCTAATCACTGGATTCCCTTTCCTCATCTCACTTCTAATCCCCCTGATAACCTTTCTGTCCATTCCCAATACCTCTCCTGGCCTTCATATTTTGGGAAGAAGAGGGAGGGGACTCAGTGACTGAGGAATATACTTCTTGATAGTCTCTGATTATAATAAGAAATGCTCCTAGGTGCTGCTATTTGTTACTTCCTTCAGGGGGCATCTTCAAGGGCACACCAGCTTGAGGGAGTATTTGCAAAGGGAGATGCTTAGTATCTTCTGCTTCTCTCATACCTTACTGCATTTATTTAGTGGCCTTTATCTTCTTTCTTCTCTTTTAAGCAAATCAGTAGTTTGCAGATCCAAGTGACCTCACTTGCACAGTCAGAGAATGACTTGCTGAATTCAAACCAAATGCTGAAGGAAATGGTGGAGAGATTAAAACAAGAATGCCGAAATTTTAGAAGCCAAGCTGAAAAAGCACAACTAGAAGCTGAAAAGTAGAGTTTGCTCTTTATGTACAAACTATTTTTTCTTTTTTCTATATAACATATAGTTATGTTAGTAATGATTCCAATGTTGATTATATTTTAGAAACTAGTTACAAATACACTTTAATAGTATACAGTGGTATACTGAGGTAATAATGTACTTTATGTTTCTATAGAATGACCTATACTGACTCAAATTCTTTTAAAAAAGGTAAAATTAAGACATATTAAAATTCTGACAGCATAGTATTCTGAAAAACCTCAAAGAAAACTTTTTTTATTCATTGATTAAATGAAAACATTTCTTCAAAAATCTATTCTTCTGAATGCCAGAGAACAGAATGGTTTTTTGTTTTGTTTTGTTTTGTTTTTGATGTGCAAAACTTAATTCCTCCTAGAACTAGTCTCTTGGATTTTCTTTGAAAAGCTAATTTATTTGTTTATTTTTTTTTTTGGTCTTAAAATTTGTTACTAGTAGATAGTATGGAGTAAAACTGGTAGGGATAAAATTATTGTGGTGATGTTCAAGATCTTATACCCTCTGGAAACATTTGTTTAGATGTGGTAGAATACTGTACTATTTTGTATTTGCTTTGTCTTTATGTTTGCCTTATAAGTTTTTATTTTAATCTACAAAACATAATTCTTTTCAAATTTCTTCTTCTGAAGGCCACCATGCCACATAAAACTGTGTTTCTTCAGTTTTTCTATTATTACATATTCTAAGGTTTGTCCATGCTTTTATATATGGGGTTGAATTTCAAGAAAAGGGAGGAAGCAAGATAAATATCCATAGCATGTTGTGACATTTCAGATGATCCAACTTATTTTTCTTTTATTTTGTAAAAACCAAAAACATGTGCTTGGATTTCTCAAGTGGTTGATTGAAACGAGCTTAATAATTCTATGACAGTGTAGCTAGCAAATTTAAGTAATTAATCATTGGTTTCTAAATAATATTCATAGAATTGTATATAAGAAAATAGCTGTACGAAGGGTCAATGGAATGTGATTTTAGTTCCAGCTAAGATACTTAAAATCTTGTATGACCTTAGGCAAGTAATCTAACTTCTCAGGGTTTGTTATTTTCATTTGTACTGCCTATAGTAGGAATACTAAAAAAATCATATAAAGTATGCAGAATAGCTTTAAAAATATAAGTTGTTATGATGTTATTTTATCATTCATATGCATTTTACTCTAGTCAGAAGACATACTGCATTAAGATTTGATACCAGGCTTGATTTTCTTAAACCAAATTTATGAGGACAGATATTTGTAGTTTGATGGTTATTATACTTCACACCTGTTATCAAGTGTTTGTCTTGCCATTAACTAGATGTGAGCCCTTAAGTTAGCTAACTGCTCTAATCCTCGGTTTCCTCATTTGTAAAATGGACAGAAGTATAAAGGTGACAGAAACACCTAACTTGGGATTTTTCTAAAGAACAGATGATACAATACACATAGTGTTCTAAGTCCAGTGCCTTATTCACAGGAAGTGCTCAGTAATGGTGGGATTTGCAAACAAGTGGCCATACAGGAGGGCCTGCAGTTGGATAATTAAAAATGTGGTCAGGCAGGTAGTGAGTTTGCTTATACTTGTGATATTTAATCCTATTTAATCCTAAGAACTTATTTAGCTTCCATGTTTTACATACATTCTTCTGACAGGACATTGGAACAGAAACAGATACAGTGGTTGGAAGAAAAGCACAAGCTTCATGAGCGTATCACAGAGAGAGAAGAAAAGTGTAATCAAGCTAAGGAGAAACTTCAGCGAGCTGCAATTGCCCAGAAAAAGGCAAGTGGTTCTTATTAAAGTGATTTCTGGCCGGGCACGGTGGTTCACACCTGTAAGCCCAACACTTTGGGAGGCAGAAGCGGACGGATTACGAGGTCAGGAGATTGAGACCATCCTGGCTAACGTGGTGAAACCCCATCTCTACTACAAAAATACAAAAAAATTAGCCAGATGTAGTGGCGAGCACCTGTAGCCCCAGCTACTCTGGAGGCTGAGGCAGGACAATGGCATGAACCTGGGAGGCGTAGCTTACAGTGAGTCAAGATTGTGCCACTGCACACCAACCTGGGTGACAGAGCAAGACCCTGTCTCAAAAAAATAAAATAAAAAGTGATTTCTGTGGAGTAAAATATAATTAAATCCCTTTTTTCTTTTCATTTTTAAGAGTCTGACTCCATGGCCCAGAATGGATTGCAGTGGTGCGATCTCAGCTCACTGCAACCTCCATCCCCTGGATTCAAGCGATTCTCGTACCTCAGCCTTCGAATAGCTGGGATTATAGGCACATGCCACCATGCCCAGCTAATTTTTGTATTTTTAGTAGAGATAGGGTTTCCCATGTTTGCCAGGCTGGTCTCAAACTCCTGACCTCTAGTGGTCCTCCCACCTCAGCCTCCCAAAGTGCTGGGATTATAGGCATGAGCCACCCCGTCCATCTTAATAAACTCTTATAGGAGAATAAATATATAGTTGAATCTGAGATTTTAGTGATATGTTTAATTTAATATATAAGCATGACATTTTGCTGTCAACCTTGCAGAAATACATTGGGAAAATCCAGACTGTCCAGCAGGTTTGTTTCTAAATTTTGTGTGTAAGTCAATTGTTTTGAGTTGACATGCATTTTTCCACACAGAAGGTGTTTTTCAGAGGGATAGTTTCCAGGCCAACCCATGGAAGTCATATTTTACACATTCTCCAGTTCAATTATAGTGTGATTAAGATTGTTTCATTTATGCCTAATGTCTGTTTTATCACTTTTGTGGTTAAAAGGCTTTTTTGTTTCCAATTCAGAAATACAAGAGCAAGTATTTCTTTGCTCCAGTAGGAGGAACTGGGACTCTCTTGGCTTCTGAAACCGCCACAGTAGTTCCCACAGCATTGATCCTTTTTAAGTTTTACCTTTTGCAGGCATACTTTTCTCCAGAACCTAACTTTGTTTTCTTGGAAACAGTCTAGGGCATCATGGAAATAATGTATCTAGATGGATCTTCTAAGTCAGTGGCTTACAACTTTTTTCTATTTCAGCAAACCCAAGGAATGTAACAGGTCCCATTAGTAACCATGACTCATGGCAGTGATTAAGGGAGGAGAAGGACATGGTAATCTTTTCAACAGGATTAGAGGAAGAGGAGGGACATGATAAAGTGTGTGTGTGTGTGTTATATGTAAAGTCCCAGAAATGATTTGAGTTGTCTCCATTTGATAAATTCCTTTAGTAGTAGCATTTGTTGTGGAGAGGAGAGAAGATCTGAGATGAGAGGAAAATACTTCTAGATGCAGTAACCATTATCTTAATATCTGTTTGTTTATTGGAAAGGTTAACTGTTCATATTTAGGTAAGAGAAAATAACTCTAGATCCTTCACTTATTCTGAATTTGAAAAATCACACGTCAGTTCCTAGATCCCTTTTTATGTAATTGGATATCACTGCCAAATGTTGCTGACAGTTGGAGTGACAACATAAGTAGTCTAAAAGTCATTACTTCTCTACTTTCTTGGTCTCTGAATATTACTTTTATCTTTTCATAATGCTAGAAGTAGTAGTATTAGAAAAACAGCATTTATTATATAGGGATCCCAGTGTTTTATACCCAAATATGCACACTTGTTTGTTTTTCTGTATATGTCACTTTTTTTACTTTCTGTCGATGTAGGTACTGAAAAGTGTATGGATATTAATGGGATTTCAGAGGATTGTTTTATGACCTATGATCTCAGAAATCCTGCTGATTTTTGTTTGCACTGTTTGAAGCCTAGAAACATCTGAAGCCATGTTACAGCAAGAAATTGTAAGAGCTAAATTTTGAGACTTTAGGGATAAGTATCTTACAGATCAAATTCTAATTATTGAGGTTAGTTTGGGTTGAATTCTTTTGAAGCAAAAGTGACACCCAGTGGTGAGATTATCAACTAATCATAAGTATACCAGAAGGAGGGGAGGAGGTGATATTTTTAAAAATCTACAAAATATAGCCAGACCCCATCTCTACAAAAAATGAAAAAACTGTGCATGGTGGCACATGCCTATAGTCCCAGCTATTTGGAAGGCTGAGGTGGGAGGATCACTTGAGCCCAGGAGTTCAAGATTGCAGAGAGCTGTGATGGCACCAGCCCTCCAGCCTGGGTGACACAGCAAGACCCTATCTCAGGGAAAAAAAAAGAAAAAAAAAATTAAACCCAAAAACACTACAAAGTAACATTTCATTAGTATTGCAACAGGATGAGTTTTTTTTCCTACTGAAATGTCTGCCAGATGATGAGTGTGAAAATAGTAAATAGTCATTTTACTTTTTAAAATGTGGTCTGTGGATTGCGATTTAAGTCATAGTGAAATTGTTAAGGTCAATTCAGTGAATGATTATGACCTAGAGTTGTCATACTACGTGGGACACTGCCCTAGGAGCTTACAAGTTAACATCAATTAAAATAGAAAAACATCATGTGTAACTTAGAAATGCAATTAAAAAGTATATAACTGTATATAATTTTAGGACTGGAAGGGATCTTAGCATTCAGATAGCTTTTACAAGTTAGCAAACGAAGAGAGGAGGTACCCAAGATTACTTAACAAGTAAGAATCAAAAGTTGACTGAAATCTGCATGTTTCTGTTCTCAGTCTGGTGCTCTTTCCACTGCTCTGTTAGGCTTTAATTTCCTGCTTTCTTTGATTCCAAATACTTTACAGTTTTTTGCTTAATATAGCTATGGTCCATATGAGTCGTTTCGTATGTAAGAATAATCACTGTAAATTAATTTAACTCATACCCTTTTCCCATTCAAGTTAAAGATAATGCTTCTATTTGACAATTTTAGCTATCAGATTACATAAATATAATTCATAAGAGTGCAACAGACTTTTTAGGTTCTTTAATGCCAAAAGTCATAACATTTTTTGCCATAAGACTTAACAAAAGTCACAAATTATGATACCCAGGGCAGAAATAATCCTTTAGAGTTGCTTTCCTGTGAAAAGTTCTTTTTTCCCTCAGGCTGGATAAGATGGCTCACTGCCGTCTGTGTTTACTCAGAGCTCCAAGCTCCTAAGCACAGAGATTGTCATTTCTGCTCTTTTTAAGTAGTCTTTATGTAAATGATGTTTTGTTGTATTGATTTGTTTGGAAAAGTTTGACCAGGATCTTGAGTTGGGATGCCCTTCTATGATTGATACATACAGAGAGAATGTATTTCCCCTATCCCCACTGAAGAGAGATCTCTTGAAGCAAGCACAGTGAGTTGGGTTTTTCTTTTTTCTTGAGGAACCTGGAATGACAACTTGTTATTTTTATTCTAAGGTATATGTCTCTGAAATGCTTCTTGGTCAGATACTATTATGGATGTTTTCAAAAAAGAGATGAATCATAGTCTTGAAGTTGCAAAATATCTGATTGAATATGTTGTGTGGCCTAGATTATGCTATACACTGGGGGGAAATAGAAGCCGTGATTACTCCTTGGTTTTGATAACTATATAATCTTGTTGGAGAAATAAGATAACATGCAAGAAACACTTAAATAATCCCACTAGTCACTCCTGGGTGATTTATGCAGACTCTAAAATTTGAGAACCACTGTGCTAGATAGAAAAAAATCTGAAGACAAGGAGACCAGTTAGGAAGATGCTATAGTAAACTTAAAGTGAGGTAAGAAGTCTAAAATTGGGACTTGGAATATAGGAATGAAGGTGAAAGGTGACTGCCAGAGGTATTCCAAAGGAAAAAATAATTGCAGAATATATTGGTAAATAAGAAAGAAAACTATGAAGTATTTTAGCTGTGAGAAGACGTAAGTGGAGTTACTATAATGGATTGAAGAACGTCAGTTGAGTAGAAAGATATGAAACATATGTCAGATAGGAAACGATGGCAGTGCCTCCATGTAGACATGATGTAGAGTCTTAAGATATTATATAGGTAACTAGAAATAGTAGAATGTGAATTTCAGAGATGAATAATTCAAATTAGAGAAATAGAAACTCAAGATTTTGCAGATCGCTGAAGAATAGTAAATTTACTTAGAACGAGGAGCTAGGTGTGGTGGTGAACAGAGGTAGAAGCTATATTGTGATGTT
The DNA here is from genome assembly GCF_008728515.1 of Papio anubis. NCBI lineage: Eukaryota > Metazoa > Chordata > Mammalia > Primates > Cercopithecidae > Papio > Papio anubis. The sequence goes on along the minus strand of NC_044984.1, from coordinate 88,764,532 downwards.
ATGGGAACCAAAGGTAAAGAAAGGTATCAAAGATAAATGGTCATTAACATAATCATTGAAAAAAAGTTAATTGGATTTGACTAGAAGGTGGTAAAAGGGGAATCCCAGCCTTAATTCTTACACCTATATTTTTTAAATTGTTCTATTAGTCCTTTGTGTCATAATGTTTATAACACTAAGGCATCCATTTGACTATACTGTGATTGTGTTGGACCACTCAAGTAAAAATTAGAATCATTCCTTTCCACTAATTTTCCCTCTGGACTTTCCATTTCTTTCAGTAGAAGTTATTCTTGCAGTCACTTAGGCTTCAAACCTGTGATTCATCCTGAGGTCTGCCTTATCTCCAAATTTAGTCAGGCACTATATTAGTTTCCTAGGGCTGCTGTGACAAATTACCACAAACCTTGTGGCTTAAAACAACAGAAGCTTATTCTCTCACAGTTCTGGAGCCTAGAAATCTACAGTCAGAGTGCCAGCAGAAGCATTCTTCTTCAAAAGGCTCTGGAGGAGGATCTTTTTTCATGCCACTTGTCTAGCTTCTGGTAGTTGCTGGTAATCCTTGGGGTTCCTTAGGTTTTAGACGGACACATCTCTCCAGTCTCTGCCTTGTCTTTACATGATGGTCTCCCTGTGTAGCTGTAGCTCTGTGTCCAGATTTCACTCCTCTTATGTAAGTACACCAGCCATAGTGGATTTAGGGCCCACTGTAATCCAATCTAACTTCATCTTAACTTGATTACATTTGTAGACCCTATTTCCAAATAAGATTACTCTAGGGTCTTTTCCAATGCCAGCGATCATTTCTCTGTTCTCTGGATACCAACCAGGTGTCCAGAAATTCAATTCTGAAACTAACTACGTGGAGTTAGAGTCAGATCCCACAAGTTAAAGGGCTCAGTCCCACAAGACTGCCCCAACTGCAGACACCAGCTGCAAGTCTGAGTCACCTATATTCTGACTGACTAACTTAGGGATTCCCATGACCCCCTCCTTCAGTTTAATAGTTTGCTAGAATGGCTCACAAAATTCAGGAAAACACTATATTTACCAGTTTATTGTAAAGGATAAAAGTCAGGAATAGCCAAATAGGAGAAATGCATTGGGCAAGGTGTTGGGGGTCGGGGTGTAAAGCCTCCATGCCCTCTCTGTGTGAGCCACCCTCCCAGCAAGTCAATGTGGTCACCAGCCTGGAAGCTCTCAAAATCTCGTTGTTGAAGAGTTTTTGTAGAGCACAATCTCCAGCCCCCACCCCTTCATACGGGTCAGGGGAGTGAACCTGAAAGCATTCACCATCTAATCACTTGGTCTTTCTGGTGACCAGCCTCCATCCTTAGGCTGTCTAGGGGCCTCAACTTTAAGTTACCTCATTAACATCAACTCAGGTATGATTGAAAGGGACTTGTTATGAATTAAACAAAAACACTCCTATCACTTACAAATTCCACAGGTCTTAGCAGCTCTGTACCAGGAATTGGGGACAAAGACCAAATATATTTCTTATTATACCACAGTCACATTCTAAGGTTCTGGGTGCCCATGAATTTTTGGGAGACACTATTCAACCTAAAATAAGAACTCATAAAGCCTATGAATTCTTCCTTTATGATGCCTCTCAAATTTTCCCCCACCCCATTTATTTTCATTCCTATTACTAACAGCCTTGGTCAGACTGTCTTCCCTACAAGGTTTATCTGTATTCATTTATCCAATTTACTCGATAGATCTGTTAAGCATCTATTATGTATCAGGTACTTACTCATTCACTGGAATACAGAAGTAAACAAAGACCCTGCACCGAGGCGTTTACATTGTAGTTGGTTAGGAGACATAGAATAAAGAAAGAAATACTATCAGGTGGAGGTGAGTACTAAGAGGAAAATTGACAGGAGTAGGCTGGGCGTGGTGGCTCACACCTGTAATCCCAACACTTTGGGAGGCCAAGGCGGACGGATCACCTGAGGTCAGGAGTTTGAGACCAGCCTGGCCAACATGAGGAAACCCCATCTCTACTAAAACTACAAAAATTAGCCAGGCATGGTGGCAGGCGCCTGTAATCCCAGTTACTCAGGGGGCTAAGGCAGGGAGAATTGCTTGAACTCTGGAGGCAGAGGTTGCAGTGAGCTGAGATGGTGGCAGTGCATTCTAGCCTGGGCAACAGAGGAAGACTCCATGTCAAAAAAAAAAAAAGGAAAATTGACAGGAGTAGGGGGTGCTATTTTATGTAGGCGGTCAGGCAGGGCTTCTCTGGTAAGGTAACATTTGAGCAGAGACTGAAGGAAAAGAGGGAGGATGCCACATTGTTATATGTAAGGTAAGCGTGTTCCAAACAGAGGGAATAGCAAGTACAAGAGAGGCAGGAATCTGCTTGGTATGTTGAAAGAACACAGGAGGCCCAGGAAGCTAGAATAGAGAGAAGTATAGTAGGAGGCCAAATTATGCCATGACTTCAGCTTTTATTCTCAGTTAAGGTAGGAACACACTGGAGGTTTTTGAATTGAGAAATGATATCTGAATTACATTTTTGACGAATTTCCGGCTGTTGTGTAGAGGGGCAGAATAGGAGTCAGGGAAACCACGTTTTCATAGTCCAGGTTACAGATCAGCACTAAAAAGGATGAGTTTAGAGCTAAAAAAACACAATAACAATACTTAACTCAATGGATAGATTTAATAGCAGACAATGTCGCCATCATCAAGAGACGAGCAGAAATCAGTGACAGAGACAGAAGATGTACGGTGAGGAAAATAGAAATGCCAAGAGTTGGTTTTAAAAAGATTATGAAATTGATAAAACATTGGAAAGACTAATTGTCCTCAGACTCCCCACAAAGTAGATGAGATGAGATTTAGAGCCACAAATGAACAATATAGTGAATGAAAGAAGTGATATCTACCTGTAGATATTAACTATCTGCATATAGATATTAAAACAAAAGGAATGGTATAAAAACTGTTATGCTAATTAATCATGCAATTTAGAATAAATGAATACATTTCTTTAAGAACATCTTAAACCTAATATAAGAAGAATTAGGTCATTTGGATAGTCCTGTATCTATTAAAGAAATGAAATCTTCAGTTAAAAACCTTCCACAAAGAAATGCCTCATTTGGCTTCACTGGTAAATTATTCCAAATACTTAAGGAAGAATTAATACTAATCTTAACACAAACTCTTCCAGATAATAGAAAAGGAGGAAACACATCTCCACTTACGAGGTTAGAACTTGATACAATCAATATAAGAAAAGAAAAATTGCATTATAAACATAGATATAAAAATCTTAAATATTAGCAAACTGAATTTAGTGATACAGAAAAATGATAATATATCATGAGCATTTAGGGTTTATTCTAGGAATACAGGTGGCTTAACGTGCAAAATTGTTCAATGTAATTCAACACCCTAACAGAACAAAGAAGGAAAACTATTGTGATCCTCTTAAGAGACACAGAAACATAATTTGACAACATTCAGCACCCATTCATGATAAAAACTTTTGCCAAACTAGGAACAGAAGGGAATTTTCAATCTTATAAATGGTATCTACAAAAATTCTGCAGCTAACATCATACTTACTGATTAAAAATATTGACTGCTTCCCCTTACTTACCCAAGGTCAGGAACAGATGTCTACTATCACCATTTTGTTTAATATTTTATCGGAGGTTCTAGCTGGTATAATAAGGCAAGAAAAAGAAATGTAGGGGGTGGCTGGCCAAGATGGCCAACTAGAAGCAGCTAGTGTGTGCCATTTTCATGGAGAGAAATAGAAGGAGTAAGTAAATATAGCACCTTCAACTGAAGCATCCAGGTACACGCATTGGGATTCATCAAGAAAACAACTTGACCTAGAAAGAATGGAGAAAAGTAAGCAGGACAATCACCCACTTGGGAGTGACACAGAGCCAGGGGAGCCTCCTCTTCCCAGGGAAGTGGTGAGTGAGTGAGTGACCCCAGCGACCCACACTTCTCCTTGGATCTTTGCAACCCATGGATCAAGAAACCCCCTTGTGAGCCCACTCCACCAGGGTCTACAGCCTGATACACAGAATTACGTGGAGTCTCAGCAATGCAGCCGCTCAGATACACATAGAGCCCTGGGAGCTTTAGATACCCAGGTTTCCCATCAAAAGCAACTGCAACTCCAGCCAAGCGGGTTGTTAGACCCCTGCACATACCGCTAGGAAAGAGGCTGAATCCAAGGGATACAGCAGTGATAGTCTGCAGGCCCCACTACCATGGCACCTTGCAGGATAAGACCCACTGGTTTGGAACTCTAGCCAGCCACTGGTAGCAGTGTTACACCTCTCTGAGAAGGAGCTCCCAGAGGGAGGGATGGGCTGCCATCTTTGCTGTTTTGTAGCCTTAGCTATTGTTGCCTTCAGTGCAGCCACCCGATGGAAAAGCACCCAGACTGCTGTTTTATGCAGGTCCCGGACCCTGCTTCTCAATGAGTGGGGGACCTCCCGACCAGGGTCACTAGTCACTCTTGTTGTTTTCCACCTGGCAGTGGTTCCAAGCCTCCCTGGGACAGAGTTCCCAGGGGGAGGGATCGGCTATCATCTTTGATGTTTCACATTCTTAGCCGTTGTTGCCTTTGGGCTCTAGGGAGTCTGAGATGGTTAGGGACTGGAGTGGTCCCCTGGTGCACAGCTCTAAGGAGAAGTGGCCAGGCTGCTTTCTCATATGGCTCCTGGATCTCGTTTCTCCTCACTGGGTGGAATCTCCCGACAGGTCTACAACCATACCTCCACCAGTGTTTTCTGGCCAGCAGCAGTTTCAAACCTCCCTGGAATGGATCTCCCAGAGAGAGGGATGGGCTGCCAGCTTTGCTGTTTTGTAGCTTTAGCTCTTTGCCTTTGGGATCTGGAGAGTCCGAAGCAACTCTTGAGAAGACCCCCATCACAGCACAACTGCTCTGTGAAAAAGTGGCCAGACTGCTTTTTCACATGAGTCCCTAATCCCATTCCTCCTCAGTGGACAGGGCCTTTTGACCAGGGTTTCCAGCCATGTGCACCAGTGTTTTTTGACTGGCAGCAGTTTCAAACCTCCCTGGAACAGAGCACCCAAAGAGAGGGGTGGGCCACCACTTCTGCTGTTTAGCAACCTTAGCTGTTGTCTTCAGGCTTTAGAGAGTCTGAGGTGACTAGGGGCTGGAGTGGACCCCTAGCAAAGCATGGCTGCCCTATGGAAAAAGCCAGATGGCTTTTTTATGTGGGTGCCTGATTCTGTTACTCATCACTAGGTGGGATCTCCCAACCAAAGTCTCCAGCCACCTCCTGTTAGTGTGTTCTGCCGGCAACAGGTTTGTGCCTCCCTGGGACAGAGCTCCCAGAGAGAAGGGCAGTCCTCCATCTTTGCTGTTTCACAGACTTCCTTGTTGATATCTTCAGGTACTGGAAAATTCAAGATGAAAAGGGATTGGAGCGGACCCGCAGCACACTGCAGCAGCCCTATGGAAAAGTGGCCAGACTGTTATATGGGTCCCTGATTCTGTATCTCGTCACTGAGCAGGTCCTTCCAACCTGGATCTCCAGCCATCCCCACCAGGGCCATCAAGCCAGTAGCAGCTCTGTTACTATCTGGGACAGAGCTCCTAGTGGGAGGGATGGGTTGCCATCTTTGCTGTCTTGTAACCCTCACCCTTACTGTCTCCAGGCTCTGGAGAGTCTGCAGGGACCAGGGGCTGGTACGGATGCCCAACACAAAACACCCACCTCAGAAAAGTTGCCAGACTGTTCTCCATGCAAGTCCCAGTCCTCACTTGTCCTCCTTGGGCAGGGTCATCCAACCTGGAACTCTAGCATAACTACCCTGACCTTGGCTGACCACTTCAATCAGAGGCAGCCCAGCAGTTAAAGGAACGCCCCCAAGCAGAGATGGAACCATCAAACAGAAGGAATCAACTGAAGAACTCTAGCAACTCAGATGGTCAGAGTGTCAACTCACATGGCCACTAGTTCTCCAACAAGGGTTCTTAATCAGGCTGAGTTGGCTGAAGTGACACAAATAGAATTCGGAATATGGATAGGCATGAAGATCATCAAGATTCAGGAGAATGGCAAAACCCAATCCAAGGAAACTAAGAATCACAATAAAATGATACAGGCACTGACATATGAAATAGCCAGTATAAAAAAGAACCTCACTGATCTGATAGAGCTGAAAAACACACTATAAGAATGTCACAATGCAATCACAAGTATTAACAGCAGGAGAGAGACCAAGCTGAATAATCTTAGAACTTGAATACTGGCTCTTTGGAATAAGACAGTCAGACAAAAATAAAAAAGAATAGAAAAGAATGAACAAAACCTCCAAGAAATATGAGATTATGTAAAGAGGCCAAATCTACAAATCATTGGCATCCCTGAAAGGGTTGGGGAGAAAGCAAACAACTTAGAAAACACATTTCAGGATATTGTCCAAGAAAACTTCCAACAGGAACTATAGAGAACAAGATTCTACACAGGAAGATAATCCCCAAAACACATAATCATCAGATTTTCCAAGATCAAAATGAAAGAATATTAAAGGTACTTGGAGAGAAAGGGCAGGTCACCTACAAAGGAAACCCCATCAGGCTAACAGCTGACCTCTCAGCAGGAACCCTTCAAGCCAGAAGAGACTGGGGACCTGTAATCAACATTCTTAAGAAAATCTTCAACAGAGAATTTCATATCCAGCCAAACCTTCCTCAACAAAGGAGAAATAAGATCCTTTTTAGATAAGCAAATGCTGAGGGAGTTTTAGATAAGCAAATGCTTGTAAAATGGAGACCCATCTTACAAGAGATCTTGACAGGAACACTAAATATGGAAAGATGGTTACCATGATTCTGCTGAGAGAGAGCATAAAAAAAAAAGATAGTTACCAGCCAATACGAAAACACACTTAAGTACACAGATTAGCCACACTATAAAGCAACCACACAAACAAGCCAGCCTAATAACCAGCTAACAACACAATGACAGGATCAAATCCACACATATTAATACTGACCTTGAATATAAATGGGCCAAGTGCCCCCATTTAAAAGGCACAGAATGGTAAGCTGGATGAAAAAGCAAGACCCAATGATATGCTGTCTTTGAGAAACCTGTCTCATATGTGATGACACCCATAGGCTCAAAATGGATGGAGGAACGTCTGCCAAGCAAATGGAAATCAGAAAACTGCCGGGGTTGCAATCCTAATTTCAGATAAAACAGATTTTAAACCAACAAAAATCAAAAAAGACAAGGTATTACATGGTGGTAAAGGGTTCAATTCAATAAGAAAACCTAACTATCCTAAATATATATGCACCCAACATAGGAGCACCCAGATTTATAAAGCAAGTTCTTAGAGACCTACAAAGAGACTTACACTCCCACAAAATAATAGTGGGAGACTTCCACATTCCGCTGACAGTATTAAATCATCAAGGAAGAAAGTTAGCAAAGATATTCAGGACCTGAACTTAACATTGGACCAGATGGATCTGATAGACCTCTACAGAACTCTTCATCCAAAAACAACAGAATATACATTTTTCTCATTGCTGCATGGCACATACTCTGAAATTGACCACACAATCAGACATAAAACAATCCTCAGCAACTGCAAAATAACTGAAATACCAAACACACAGCACAATAAAAGTTGAAATCAAGACTAAAAATATAGTTGCTCAAAACCATGCAATTACATGGAAGTTAACCTGCTCCTGAATGACTTTTGAGTAAATAATGAAATTAAGGCAGATATCAAGAAGTTATTTGAAACTAAGAGAACAAAGATACAACATACCAGAATCTCTGGGACACAGCTAAGGTAATGTTATGAAGGAAATATATAGCACCAAATGCCCACATCAAAGAGTTAAAAAGATCTCAAATTAACAACCTAGCAGCACAACTAAAAGAATTAGAGGACCAAGAGAAAACCAACCCAAAGCTAGCATTAGAGCTGAACAGAGGGAGATCAAAACATGAACAGCTATTCAAAAGATTAACTAATACAGGAGTTGCATTTTTGGGAAAATTTGTAGGCCATTAGATAGACTAATGAAGAAAAATGCGAAAATCCAAATAAACACAATTAGAAATGACAGAGAGGATGTTACCACTGACCCCACAGAAATACAAACAACCATCACAGACAACTATGAACACCTTTCTGCATACAAACAAAGCTAGAAGAGATAGATAAATTTCTGGACACATACACCTTCCCAAGACAGAACCAGGAAGAAGTTGATACCCTGTACAGACCAATAATGAGTTCTGAAATTGAGGCAGTAGTAAATATCTGCCAACCAAAGAAAGCTTAGGACCAGATGGATTTACAGCCAAATTCTACCAAATGTTGAAAGAAGAGCTGGTACTGTTTCTACATAAACTATTACAAAAAATAGAGGAGCAGAAAATCCTTCCCAAATCATTCTGTGAAGCTAGCGTTGTCCTGATAACAAAACCTGGCAGAGACACAACAATGAAAACTTTAGGCCAATATCTTTGATGATCATTGATGCAGAAATCCTCAACAAAATACTTGCAGACTGAATCCAGTAGCACATCAAAAACCTAATCTACCATGATCATGTAGGTTTTATCTCTGGGATGCAAGGTTGGTTCAACATGTGCAAATCAATAAATGCGATTCATCACATAAACAGGACTAAAGAGAAAAACCACGTTTATCTCAGTAGATGTAGAAAAGGCTTTTGACAAAATTCAATATCCCTTTATATTAAAAACTCAATAAACTAAGTATTGAAGAAATATGCTACAAAATGTAAGAACCATCTGTGGCAGACCCACAGCCAACATCATACTGAATGGGCAAATTATGGAAGCATTCTCCTTGAAAACCAGCACAAGACAATGATACCCTCTCTCACCACTCCTATTCAACACAGTATTAGAAGTCCTGGCCAGAGTAGTTAGGCAAGAGAAAGAAAGAGAGAGAGAGAGAAAGAGGAGAGAGAAGAGGGAAGAGGGAAAGAAAAAGAAACGGTATCCAAATAGGAGGAGAGGAAGTAAAACTATTCCTGTTTGCAATCGACATGATTGTATGTTTAGAAAACCCCCAGAGTCTCAATCCGAAAAGCTCCTTCAGCTGTTAACTTTAGCAAAGTTTTAAGATACAAAGTCAATGTACAAAAATCACTAGCATTCCTGTACACCAACAACAGCCAAGCTGAGAGCCAATCAGGAATGCAATCCCATTCATGATTGCACAAAAAGAATAAAATACCTAGGAATACAGCTAAACGGGGGTGAACAATCTCTACAATGATAATTACAAAACACTGCTTAGACAAATCAGAGATGATACAAATAAATGGAAAAGCTTTCCATGCTCATGGATAGGAAGAATCAATATCATTAAAATGGTCATACTGCCAAAAGCAACTTATTGATTCAGTGCTATTTCTATCACACTACCAATGGCATTCTTTATGGAACTAGAAAAAATACTTTTAAAATTCATATGGAACCAAAAAAGAGTCCAAATAGCCACAGCAATATCCTATGCCAAACAACAACAACAACAACAACAACAAAAATGTGGGAGGCATCATGCTACCTGACTTTACACTATAGGGCAACAATAACCAAAACAGCATGATATGATACAAAAACAGACACATAGACCAATGGAACAGAATAGAGTAACCAGAATTAAGGCCTCACACCTACAACCATCTGATCTTCAACAAAGCTGACAAGAACAAGCAATGGGAAAAAGGACACCCCATTCATTAAATGGTGCTGGGATGAACAGCCATATGCAGAAGATTGAAACTAGACCTGCTTACACCATATGCAAAAAATCAACTCAAGAAGGATTAAAGACTTAAATGTAAAATCCAAAACTATAAAAACGCTGGAGGACAACCTAGGCAATACCATTCAGGACATACCAATAGGAACTGGCAATGATTTCATGGTGAAGATGCCAAAAGCAATCACAACAAAAGCAAAAGTTGATAAATGGGTTTCTAATTAAACGTAAGAGCTTCTGCACAGCAAAAGAAACTGTCAACAGAGTAGACAGACAACGTACAGAATGGGAGAAGACATTTGCTAACTATGCATCTGCATCTGACAAAGGTCTATCCATCATCTATAAAGAACTTAAATTTACAGGATAAAAACAACTCCAATGAAAAGTAGGCAAAGGAAATGAACAGATCATTTTCAAAAGAAGACATACATGTGACCAACAAGCATATGAAATAAAGCTCAATATCACTGATCATTAGAGAAATGCAAATCAAAGCCACGGTGAGATACCATCTCACACCAGTCAGAATGGCTATTAAAAAATTTAAAAATAACAGATTTTGGCAGGGTTGTGGAGAAAAGGGAATACTTATACATTGTTGGTGGGACTGTAAATTAATTCAACCATTGTAGAGAGCAGTGTGGTAATTCCTCGAAGAGCTAAAAACAGAACTGCCATTGGACCCAGCAATACCATTACTGCGTAAATATTCCCAAAGGAATATAAATCTTTGTGCCATAAAGACACATACATGCATATGTTCATTGCAACACTATTCACAACAGCAAAGACATGAGAATCAACCTAAATGCCCATCAATGGAAGATTGAATAAAGAAAATGTGGTAAATATACACCATGGAATACTATACAGCCATAAAAAAGAATGAGATAATGTCCTTTGCCAGGTACATGGATGGAGCAAGAGGCCATTATCCTTAGCAAACTAACACAAGAAAGGAAAACCAAATACTGCATGTTTTCATTCTCATAAGTGGGAGCTAAATGATGAGAACACACAGACACAAAAGGGAACAACAAACACTGGGGCCTACTTGAGAGTGGAGCATGGGAGGAAGGAGAGGATCAGAAAAAATAACTTGGGTACTAGGCTTAGTATCTGGGTGATGAAATAATCTATTTACCTCTAAAACCAGCACATGAGTTTACCTATAAAACCTGCACATGTACCTCTGAGCATAAAAAAGTTTTAAGAATAAAGAAATGGACATAAAGGGTAGAAAGGAAGTTAAAATTATCATTCACAAATGTCACTGTGCATGCATAAAAGTCAAATCTGTCAAACTGTTAATGTGTATTTTTAAAATTTCTAAATATGAAGTCAAGTAACAAATACTAGTTATTTTTCTTTACACACACAATTAGAAGATATTTAAATGCCATTTACAATAGCATGAAGATACATAAAATACCTAGGAACAAATCTAGTGAAAGATGTTTATGCCTTCTACACTGAAATACAAATACTGCTAAGAAAAATTGAAGAATGCCTAAAGGGAAAATGGTACCATGTTCATGACTTGGAAGATTCAATATTAAGGTGTCAGTTCTTTCCAAATTTATCCATAAGTTGAATGCAGTTCTAATCAAGACCTCAGCAGGTTTATTTGTAGAAATTAGAAAGTAGATTCTAAAATTTATCTGAAAGTACAAAGGACTAGAATAACCAAAGCAATCTTGAAGAACAATAAAGCTAGAGGACTTAAAACTACCAGGTATCAACACCAGATATAAGCTACAGTAATTCAGTGTGGTATTGGCATAAGGATAAACAGGCAAATGGAACAGTAGCAGAAGTAGGTTTACACTAAAGGTACCACTGCATTTTGATAAAGGATGCTCCTTCAAATAAAGAGTAGTGAGTCAATTGATTAAACTCAACCTAACCTCACAACATAGATAAAAATGAACCATACACCTAAGTGTGATAGATTAAAAAAAATAAAGCTTCTAGATGAAAACTTGGGAGAAAATTTTAGGATCTTGGGATAGTAAAGGTAAGCAGTATGCAAAAAGTTCTTACTACAAAATACATGATTGATGTAATTGATTTTATTTAAATTAAAAACTTTTTATTAAGGGATACTCTTAATAGAAAGAAAATGACACCACAGGCTGGAGAAGGTCAATCTGCAATACTTATGTATCTGACACACGATTCATATCTTGAATATATAAAGAACTACAAATCAGTAGGAATCAGGTTACTCAAAAGTTTTAATGGACAAAAGACTAGGATGGACACTTCACAAAGAAGGGATATCCAGATGACTAACATGCATAAGAAAAGGTGCTCAGTACCTTTAGCTATCAGGAAAATGTAAATTAAAACTACGGTGAGATACTGTATTTCACCAAAACAGGATGTAAAAACTAAAAGACTGACCATACCAAGTATTGGCAAAAATGTGGAACAGCTAGAACTCTCACATATTCCTGGTGAAAATGTAATTGGTAGAACTGCTTTAGAAAACTGGCAGTATCTACTAAAGCTAAAACATGTATACACTATGACCCACTCATAGGTGTATACTCAAGAGAATGAGGTACTTACATGTGCCAAAAACATGTTTAGGAATGTTCATAAAATATTTATGATATCCCCAGACTGGAAACAATTTAAATTTTCATCAACAGGAAAATGGATTAAATGTGGTATATTTGTACAGTGGATGACAGCATTACAGTGAAAAAGAGGTGCTGTGACAATACAACACCCATGGCTTAGTCATATAAAATGTTGAGAAAAAAGTCCAGATACAAAAGAGCATAAATTTATGATTTCTTTCATATGAATGGGTGGATGGATAGACAGATGGACTCCTTAACTACCTATAAATTCGTAAATAAATACTTTATGGTGATAAAGGCCAGAAGAATGGTTCTTTTGCCCCAGACAGGAGCATGAGGAAACCACCTGGGATGTTGGAGGATGTGGGACAATCAAAACATGAGAAAGAATGCTCGTAGCAGAGTTATTTGTAATAGTCCCAACTGGAAATAATGCAAATAACCCTTGATGGTATACTGAGTGAATATACTAGACTATGCAATAATCATAAGTGGAATATAATATGTGGGAATTAATGAAGTATATCTGTAAGTAACAGATCTCACAATGTTAAGTGAAATAAAGCCATTAATAAAAGAGTACATACTATGGTTGTATGTATATGAGGTTCAAAAATGGCAAAAGTAAACTATACTTTTGGGAGTAAATTAGTTGGTTACCTTTTCAGAGGATGACAGGCCTAGTGATTGGAAGGGGGAAAGGAAGGGGCCCTTCTGGCATGGCAGTGCTCTTGACCTACAAGGGAATCATGCCAGCATTTGTTTTGTGGTTTTTCATTGAGCTTTACATTTATATTCTATGCATTTCTCTATAAGATTATGCTTCAGTTAAAAAAGAATTCAAAAACAAATACCTAAAAGGTTTGTAGTGACTAAATGAGTTTTAACATTATAGGTGTTTTTCTATTAAAAAACAAAAGGCCTGTGTATAAAAACTGAAAAAAAAAAAACCAAAAACTACTTTTTTCCATATACTCCTTTTGCATTTTACCTGGGCTTTTCCATATTATTTAATCAAACCATACAATATTTACTTAGAAATTTTTTCCTTTGTATATTGTAAAGTTTAAACTTTTTCGTTTTAAGATTTAGAAAGGCAACTTTTAAACAGATGCATCCATATCTATCTTAGCTTTCTGATCCTTCAGTTTATTAATTTTGTAGTGATTTATAAATTACAAATATGCTTGTAATTTTTTTTTCTTTTCTTTTTTTGAAACGGAGTCTTGCTCTTTTGCCAGGCTGGAGTGCAGTGGCGCAATCTCGGCTCACTGCAACCTCCGCCTTCCAGGTTCCAGTGATTGTCCTGCCTCAGCCTCCCAAGTAGTTGGAACTACAGGCACCTGCCACCACGCCCAGCTAATTTTTGTATTTTTAGTAGAGACGGGTTTTACCATGTTGGTCAGGATAGTCTCAATTTCTTGACCTTGTGATCTGTCCGCCTCAGCCTCCCAAAGTGCTGGGATTACAGGCATGAGCCACCGCCCCCGGCCCTGCCCCGCCCCGCCCCGCCCCGCCCCACCCCGCCCCACCCCGCCCCGCCCCCCACCTTTTATTTTTATTTTTTTAAGATGGGTTCTTGAATGGCACAATCATAGCTAACTGTAGCCTTGAACTCCTAGGCTTAATCCATCCTCCTGCCTCAGCCTCCCAAAGCACTGGGATTACAGGCATGAGCCACTGTACCTGGCTTAGTTCTCTTAAACACATGCTATCTTCTGGGACAATGGAGAACTCATTATTTCTTACCAGATGTAAAGGCAGACTTGGTAGTAGAATTTGACTCCTTCCCTTTGTAGATTTTTTTATTTGCAGCAATTATTGATACCAATTTTTTTGTTTGGCATTCATAATTGTCACATTGAGAATATTAGATAGATTTGTGGTTTATTATCTTTGCAATTTTCAGAAAGAGTCATGTCTACTAATCTTTGTTTCTAGTATTCACTGAAAACATTCATATCTAAATACAGTTTTTGGTGAGTAAAATATTTTCTATATAGTTTTATTCAAATAAGAGATTATGTGTTAACATACTTGTTCATATTTCTCTTTTCCTAGAGAAAATCTCTCCATGAAAACAAATTGAAAAGACTACAAGAGAAAGTAGAAGTCTTGGAGGCAAAGAAAGAAGAATTGGAAACAGAAAATCAGGTGTTAAATAGGTAATGTGTTTGTATGTGTATCTACCCCATGTGGTTATTTTGAGGTCATAGAACTTTGTCTCTAAGTATAATGTACCTTCTTTTCTTTTAAAATATACATTTACAAGAGTTCTAAGACAACTTGATAACTCTTAATGTACTATCCTTTTTTTCACCCCCTAACTGAATGTTCCTTTAAACCAAAAGGTCTCTATCACATGCCAGGTCTCTATCACATGCCTTATGGTTGGGACTAACAGAAAGTGTCACTGGCTTTGGTAGCAAGGAGTGGTGTTAGTCCTTGCTGCTGAGACAAGACAGTTGTAGCTATTGCATAGTTCTGAAAATTGTGGCTGCAACTTTGAATCAAAGGTCAGTTTTGGTTTCCTGGTGTGGAGATACTATTGAGCTTTTGTAGTCACATTCAAGCACATCTGATAATCAGGATCATCAGCATTTTTAAAGCAGAGATTTGTCATATTAAATTGTTGGTAGTGGCATTATATGACACATTTGATTCAAGTTAAGAAAAATCTTTTTAATTTAGTGAATTAGTGGTAGCCTTTAGCACCTTAGCTATTCAAGTATTAGGTTTTTCTGTAGTGGAAACTGCCTATAATACCATGCAGTGATGTTTTATGATGTGCACTGGTGTTCTTGGGTGCAATTATTACCAAAAGGTGAACAATTGTTTTTTAAAGAACATTCTAGAGGCTTCTAGACTGTAGAATTAGTGCCAGCCTTATAATACTATGTTCCAAAGTAGGAAGCCACCTTTAGTTTATTAATTTGGTAGTAATTTGTAAATTACAAACACACTTGTAATTTTCAATTTTGTTTCAATTCTTTTTTTTTTTTTAATATGGGGTCTTGGTCTGTTGTCCAGGGTGGAGTGCAGTGGCACAATCATAGCTAACTGTAGCCTCGAACCCCTAGGCTTAGTCCATTCTCCTGCCTCAGCCTCCCAAAGCACTGGGATTACAAGCATGAGCCACCATTCCTGGCTCAGTCCTTCTAAAACAGAATTCAATGTACTTCCTCTTCCATAAACATTAATATTGAAACGTTAGCAATTCAAGATTGGCCAGCTGTGGTGCAGATCATCTAGAATTTTGAGTGATTTTGAAATTATATTTGATTACTGGTGTGATTAATGGTTATTGAAAGTCATGTCCAAAAAATGATGATCTGTGAAGGCCTGGAAAGTTAGCCTTTTTCTCCTTGTCTTTTTTCCTAAAGTTGTGTAGCTTCACCTTTGTGATTACCTTTTATAATAGGAAAAACACTGGTTTTTTTCCTATTATGAAACCAGTGTTTTTCCTATTCTCACACAGTCAGCACAACATTTCTGACACCAGATGTTTGGGGTTTTTTCCTATACATGGAGTAATCAGTTCTCCAGTGGACACGAGCTAGGTGTCCTGTAATTCAGGTCTGATACTGTCTACCTGGATTTAGCATCAGATCCCACAGGTAGAGGGCTCAGTCCCACAACACTGCTCCCCACTTCAGAATGCAGCCATAAGCCCCAGGTTGTAACCCGCGCTTCTGACTGACTGGCTAAAAATGGCTGTAAATTGGGGTTCCCATGATCTGCTCATCATGTTCAATTAATTTGCTAGAGCAGATTACAGAACTCAGGGAAACTTATGTTAACCAGCTTATTAGAAAGGGTATTACAAAAGATACAGATGAGCAGCCAGATGAAAGAGATACATAGGAAAAAGTATGAGGAAGGGGGCATGGAGTTTCCATGCCCTCTCTGGGCATGCCTGCCTCCAGACACCTCCACATGTTCAGCAATCCAGAAGCTCTCTGACCCCAGCCTTTTGGATTTTTATGGAGGCTTCATTACATAGACATGATTGATTACATCATTGGCCGTTGGTGATCAACTCAACCTTTAGCCCTTTACCTTCCCAGATGTCATGCGGTGGCGGGGGGTTGGAGAGTGGGGCTGAAAGTTCCAACCCTCCAATCATGCCTCAATCTTTCTGGTGACCTGCCCGATCATCCTAAAGCTATTCAGGGGCCCCCAGCCACCAGTTACCTTATTTATATACAAAAGATACTCTTATCAATTCAGTTTCCCAGAGTTTTAGGAGCTATGTGCCAGGAACCAAGGGCAAAGACCAAATATATATTTCTTACTATAATATCACACTGACATTTTAAAAATTAGATTGAACTATGTGAAAATCTCTATATTTGACCATATTTCACCTATTAAAAATGGCAATTTTGTAAGCTTCAATCTAGCATTTTCTTTACACTTGACCCTTGACAACATGGGCTTGAACTGCATGGATCTACTTATATGCAGATTTTTTTTTCAGGCAAACATGGATAGAAAATATAGTATTCCACAGGATGTGAAACCCTCCAGTTCAGAGAACCAACTTTTCCATTATGCAGGTTTCTGCAGGGCTGACTGCGGGACTTGTATGCATAGGCTTTGATATATGAGGGATGTCCTGGAACTAATCCCATGTGTATACTGAGGGATGAACTGTATTTTTATTTGATTCTTTCTGTAAGATAAGGCATTCTTTTGGTTTAGAGTCTCCCTTTAGTTTCAGGATTCATGAATGGGAGTGAGTGGGAGGGTAGGAGTGGGTATCAAAGTATCAAAAGATTTTAGATCTTTAATTAGCAAATATAACTTTATAATGAGTTGATAGTCTGCAATGCTAATGATTGCTAATGAGTAAGATGTTATGTCATGTTTCTGTTTATCTTTCTAGGTAAACAGATTTTTTATCTATATATTATATATAGATCTCATAATTTAGAAATCCTCTTCCAGTTTAAAATTATATTCTGTGAATCATACTGTGCTTCAATAGGGTATAACCATATTAAATAAACATTTTTTCTTTTTAAGACAAAATGTTCCTTTTGAAGACTATACAAGGCTTCAAAAAAGACTAAAAGATATACAGAGAAGACATAATGAATTTCGAAGTCTAATTTTGGTCCCTAACATGCCTCCAACGGCATCTATCAATCCTGTTAGCTTTCAATCATCAGCCATGGTTGCAAGCATGGAACTACCATTTCTTCCTCATATGCAGGTATGAGCATTTATTTTTTTTAGAAAAAAAAGTCATACATTTTTGTAGGTTTTTAATGTTTAAATATGGTGATAAAACTCAAATTATCACTTTGGTCAGTGCTCAAAATTCACCACAAAAATGGCATAAACATTTAAAACTAGTTTTAACTTCTTCCCTTTCATTTAGCCTAGACATTTGCTGAATTCAGTTTGAATCATGATCCTTTAGTGATGGTGCTGGGAGTGAAATCTCTTACTGGACAATAGAAAAGAGGAAAGTTGATTGAGTCTTTGAGTAACCTAGAGTTTGTAGCTTATTCATAATGTTAATACTAATTACTACTGAGAATTTACTAACGCAGTGAACTGCATGTTCCGTGCAATGCCTAATACTAACGAAAAATGCTTTGAGGGCAGATATTACTATTCCTAATTCATAGGTAAGGGAACTGATTCAGACTGAAGTGACTTGCATAAGGTCATAGCTAATAAGTGACAAAGTTTCAAACCTAAACCTGTTGAATCCAAAACCTGGGCTCTTTCTGTTGTATCAGGCCCCTGAGGTATTGAAGGAATCAGATTTGATTCATTTTCAGAAGATGGAATATTAATAAGTAATTACATTTTATAATGTAAGCACAGATTTTAATCACTGAATTGAATCTAAGGCCAAGTGCTTTATTATATAATAAACTGCTGTTAAACACCAGTGTTGTTGGAAAGATGCCATGTAAGTATACGTGGGCCCTGCATTAGTATTTTCTAATTCACTCCCTGGTGAATTTTACACTTAGAGAAGAACAGACTATGGGTTTTGCTTAAGGCTAGAGCCTGAGGCAGGAGAGAAGCAAAACTAGATGGTAGTTTAGCCCATGCTACTGTTTTTAGACTGCTACGGTGGTCAACATTTCCTTGCCACATATTATAGGCATATATAAAAGAGGCAGTCCAAGGCTGCTGCCTAACAGTTATTTTTCTACTAGTTTTTTAATAGTTTCTTTTGCTATGCTTTCTCTACATCATTTTAAGGAGGAACAACATCAAAGGGAACTCTCCCTACTTCGCAAAAGACTAGAAGAACTGGAGACAACACAAAGAAAACAACTAGAGGAACTTGGATCTTCTGGAGAATGATGTTCTTGGAGAACAGGCAGATCAAAAGAGGTGAAGTTGGTGACTCAGTAAAACTTGATGTTTTAACCTGTGGCATTTAGATACTTTTTACTGTTTGCCAAAATACTTGAATGTGCCTCAAGAAAAGGTACCTACTACTACATGCTGTATTGTATGACTGTCAGGATTTTAGGATTATACAAGTGAAGCATTACAAGAGAAAGTCTCAGAGATATTTAGAATATTTGACAATGGTTTGAGAATGAAAGGAACTAGAGTCAAGTTTTAAAATTTTTACTTTGTTGAAATTTTTTTTGGCATTTTGAATGAAATATAACTATCATTAATTCCCTCTTCATCCTTGGGATACTTGGCAATAACAGGGTCCGTACACCTCTTCTGGTTTACTATATAAAAAGATGACAATTTAAAAGTCAGCATAAAGAAGGTAAAGGTATCTATATTCAAAAGGCTACCTTTTCTAAAAGCTGTGTACACATACATAATTTATTAAAGACCTTAATATTTTTTAAATCTATATCGTCTTGTGTTTAATTTTACATAAACCATATAGCATATATTTAGCAACATGACCGTCTACTGACTTTGGCTTTGTTAGAAGAGAAAATAAGTGCAAATAATTAAATATTATTGTATTAACAAGGGGGCCATTGATTATAAAACTTGAACTCAGATCCCTTTATAAACATTGTTGGTATTTAACTTTACTTCCCATTACTGTAGCTCTAACCAAATATGTGTTTTGTGTCCCTAAGTATGCTCTCATTTTTTTTTTTACACCCACTGGAAGCCTTTTTAATGTGGTATCTTTTAGAGGAATTCTGCTGGAATAATTTCATGTTAACAAGGCTAAAGCTCAAGTCTCCCAAATTAAGTGGAATGTTCATTATCCCAAGGTGTTTATAGTCAAAAGTCCAGGTTGATAGTGGAGGCCAGGATTGTAATTGAGCAGTCCTTAGCACCATTTAGCAAGAAACTAGGTTTACTTACTACATAGTATAGCTGCTTATTCACAGCATATACAGTGACACCTTGTCTCTGAAAAATAATTTCCATGCAGCCACTTAGAATAAAAAACCTATTATAACTAGAAAATTGAAAAAAAAAAAAATAGTCCACAGTTACATCAAAATGTTTATTTTTTTTTGGGTATAGACATTAAAACATTCATCTCCAAGAACAGCTTCAATCAGGTATACAATAAGAAATAGACTTTAAATCCTAATACAGAAAAGGTAACAGAATTTTTTAAATGCTGCTGTAGACACTAGTGTTAGAAAAAAAAGTTTATAAATGAACTGTTTTGCACCAAAAAAATATGCAAAGAAACTTGAAAATAGAAATTGTTTGCCATTTGTTGCTCTGGTTGCTGTTTAATATAGACCCAGTGACTGATTGATTGTCTTCAGCACACATCTAATTTGGCCATTTACTGCATTTGGCTAATGTGATCCAAAATGTGATCTAGATAGTGCTTTTCACTGGAGGATTGACAAACACGCTACATACATTAGTGAATCTTCATACCACCTCAGTGAGGTAGCTTAGAAATATTATACAGAAATTGAGGCACAAAGAGGTAAGTGACTTGCCCAAAGTTCCCAACAGCACAGTCCCCGGAAGAGGAGGTAACTCTCCACACAGGACTCATGTGTCAGAAAGCTGGACAGGGACACCCTCATGTAGCATTCAGTAAATACTTAGATAAAGCTGTAGCTGATCCTTTGCGTTTTCAGTACCCTAAAGTAGGGGAAGTCTTTTGGGCAACTCTCCTACCCTTGGCTCTCAACTCTCCTACTGTTGTTCTCTTATGAACTCCTTCGCCTCTTTGAAGACTGTAGCAGCCTTAGATGGGGACCAGACCTCTCACCTTTATTCTGATCTATAACCTATTTGGTAGTTTTGTTTGAGGTGTGTCCGTTGGACAGACAATGGTCAAAAGCAACAGGATTGGGAAGGTGCCTATCAGGGTAGTAACTGCTTATTTTCTCTGATCAGTTTGTTGAGGTGTCACCTCTCTCATGCTTTTCCAGATAATTCAGGAGCAAAAAGGAATTGCCTTTATCTAAGACAAATTCATATTTAAATCCTAATGCTCCATACAGTGTTGGTAAATGATTTCAAGGAATATGTGATCAATGTTATTTGACTTGAAAAAATTTCTTTCCTAGATGGGGGATTTGGAGCACCAAGGGTAAAAGGTGCCTGCCACAAGAAAAGAGTTGCCAATTATGCTGTTTACTTCTTCTGGTTTAATAGAAGGAAAACACAGTGGTATTAAAACTGGTCATGAGCAGCAAAAATTCAGGAATAAAAAATCAGCACTAAAAAGACTACAGTATAACTGGATAGAGAATTTTTTAAAAAGAAAGGCATGAATAAAATGAGTATTTTAAATTCTTTCTCCTGCGAGGAATACTTTCAAAAAGTACATAGTAAGACTAAGATACCAAGTTGTATACTAATACTTTTCAGGCCTTGGGCCTCAAATATATATATTTATATATAATACTCCAGTGTGAACAGCAATTCGATGAAATGTAAAATGTATCTTTTTTTTAAAATCACACACAAGTATTCATAACCACAGGGTTCACCAGAAATCTAAAGCAAGGAGACACTCATATAGAAATGGAGTTACTCTTCCACAGATCGTTCTGATCAAAGGTTTTGAAACAGAAATGAATTGATTTTTTTGTAAATATTCAACATGTCCACTATCAAATACATTTAGTATGAAAAAATAGGTTGGAAAAAAAGGAACATACATTAAGACAAAGTATCTGGTTAAAATGCTGTTCATTTAAATAAAGCCCACTCTCCTTACTTTAGAGCTCCTTGGTGAAATGGAGGTGAGTTTGATGGAGTGCAGTTGATGACCACTGAAAAACACGAGCCCTTTCAACAATGTTGCAACACTGTTAGTTTTTGGTTTAAACACACACACACACTCACAAATGCTAAGTGTACACTACCAAATTCTGCGGTCGGCTTTTCCAAGAACTACTGGGGAAAGTTTCAATGCTGCAAATCCTCGAGGTTGCCCTAACACCCCCACCTTGTTTCCAAATGACTCATTTCACATTTTGTTTTGAGCACTGGCAGTATCCCCTTACAATGCAGAGGTACAGTGTAGCACAAGTGCTACATAGCTGTAGTTTTCAAACAAAACCACTTATATCATTGTGCTTAAGTGGAGACTGTAGTTACAATACTGACATTCGCTTACTGGCCCTGTATTCTCTGTAAACAAGGAGACTGTTTGCAACAACCACTTCAACTCTATTTACAGAAGGGTTCCCACAGTAGACACACAGGCACAATGGTTGGTATGCTTTTTTAAAGCTGTGCATGTGCCTTGGTCTCTTAAAAAGACAGTGCTCAAAGTGGAACCTATGTGCAAACAAGAAATTAACGACACAGAGTAGCTCAAGCAGCCATTTTGCTCCCAAGTCGTCTGAAGAACTTTGCCAGATTAAGCCAGGCCCCAGAGTGCTTACATCCACTTGCATTTCTTCTTTTCATCAAATAAGACTTTTACATGCAAGAGTTGTTTCTGAGCTTCTTCCAGCCCTCGTTCTCTTTCTAGTTTATTTAGAATCTGTTGACAATTAGAACAGTTATTTTAGATATTGTGGTTTTAGCATTACAATTCTGTTTTTTGCATACCTGATGCTATGAGTGGTAAAATCTGTATGAAACAGATGCCAACATTTTCTTCCATCATTTACATACTCACTTTGCAAGTTGTTTTGCTAAGTCCTTATCACAGGATCAACAATACCTTGGCTTAAAATAGAAGCTCGCAAGAAATACCAACTATTTGCTTACAAATATGGGGCCAGGCTTCCAAGGCCCTGCTTTATGCATTATGTCACAGCCATTCCAAGCACAGCAAGCATTCCTGGGCAGCCAACATGCAGGCAAGTATTTCTCCTTAAATGCAGCAGGCAAGGACATCCTGGTCAGAGACAGATCCTTCCCTTCCCTCCCATCTGGGCAGTGTAGTCCCTCCTCTTCCCCTCCCTTCCCCAGTGCTTCCCTTCTCTCCCCTGACCCCTGGAACGAGGGATGCTTATCATGTTTAAGAACTCATTGCCTCTACCCTACCTTAGAGCTTCACTTCATCTTCAAGTAGCAAATGGAATTGGTGAGCTATTCTCACCATTGACATGGATAGCCTGTCCCAGCATGACTGATTGGGGGGGAATCAGGGAAGGGGGAGTTAACATTTGTTTGGAAACAAAGCATCTGATGAATGTGTCTGTGTGAATTTCCAAAGAAAAAAACCCAGATTAAGGAGAATTAATCATAAAGGAGAATGGTTTATTGAAATAGTTGCTTAAGTTAGAAATATGTCATAATTTCATATAACGATTGAATACAGAATCTAGGCAATTTAACAAGCTTAGCTTTCATTTTTAGCAAATTACAATCAAGCATAAGCTGACCCCATTTGATAGGGCCACTACTTACTCATCAAAGTTAACTTGAGTCAGTGTGACTGTAGGCCCCATGAACTCAAATGTACATTCAGGCTGGTCCAAATGTGGGCAGCATGATAAAACTGTAAGAGGAGCAGCCATGTGCAGGGTCTGGCTCAGTGCCAGGATCCCCCATCTCAGACAGGCTTCCTGGCTTCCCTTTCTGGCCTTTTGGGATGCCAGAGCTGTTCTGAAACTGATAGAATGCTATAACCACATCCTTGTGCCTGATTCATAGGTTAAAAACAATGTTATTTAAAATCTTACCTCATCAAAATATTTTACGATGTATTTGTAAATTTCTGTCAAGGCCACTTCTTCATTAAATTCATTTTCGTGTTTCTAAAAGAAAGACTTGTTGAGAGATTCTGAAATGACTTAAAGTAACCAAATATAAGCTTATTTCTGCTTTCTAATGATACCTTAGATTCCTGAGTTAAAAATTCTTCCATTTCTGAGGATGACAATGGAGGCAAATCCCTGATTGCTTTGTAATAAGATTTTACTTCTTCTTTGTAGGTTGGGATATCCTTGGCATAGAGAAGCTTATTAGTTGGTGCTTCCTGGGGAAGAAGAAAAAAAAAAAAAAAGCAACCATCACCAAAACAGTAAAAAAAAAAAAAAAAAAAAAAAGGTGGGGGAGGAATTTATAATACACCAATGTAGCTGAACCCCCACCACCAGTTTTACCTCTTGCTAGAAGGCTTCATGCAATAGGCCTTAAATGTTGTTGACTGAATGACCGACTGCTATCTATATAGTTCTGGTGAGTCACTGTTATTTTCAGGCAGATTAAATGCTAATATATTCTGCCTTCCTCTCATAAAAGAACTAAAATTATTATTTTTGCATGATTTTGAGTTACTGTAACAATGGAACTTATTTCAATCATAGTTCATTACTAATGGTTGTAAAAAGCCTGAATTAAAACATTTGCTCTCATCCTCACCCACCAGTGAATTTGGCATTTATAAAAGACTTGATTGTAGGTCTGATTGAGCCCTTTATATAACCATGAAACTGGTAAGTAATTGGCAGTGGCAGATTTTCCAGCTTGTCCCTTTTATTTCATTAGATTATAAAGATCTTCCAGTTTCTTCAAGGGAACACATGGTCATTAGTATTGGTGGCTCTGATGTGTGATTTTGCAAAGGTTCCCTGGCAGGTTGAATGTTTCTACATAATTATAACAGTGATATTTAAAAATTAAATATGATTTTATTTTTAAAAGTCATTATTTTTCACAAAACTTTAAAAAATTCTACTCAGGAAAGATAGGTAAGTTAACGATAGGGCTAATGTCCCAGCCCATGAGGCTGAATCAATGGCTTGATGAATCATTCTGAAGGATGCCTAGAGACTGAGATATTACTGAGATTTTCTCATTTGTCAAATTTAAGTGGAACCCAGAAATCATGCTATCATTCATTCATTCAGTAAACATTATTAAGCAAGCACTGGAGCAGGCATTGAGAGTACAATGATGAAGACCAGTGACTGCCCTTGAGAAGCTTACAATCTAGTTGCAAAGACAGATTTACGAAGTGCTTACTATGATACAAATAATTAGCAGCAGGAGTTGACAAAAAGAGTTGGATAAATCAGAAATCATAATTTGCTACTTTGTGTGGTTTCAGGCAAGACTTGTAACCTCCCAGAACATCAATTTTCTCATCTATAAAATGAGGGTAATAACAACTACCTTATTTGGTACTTGTGAGGATTAAGTGAAATGTGTCAAGAACATAATTCATAAATGTTTTTAGTGTGAATAAACATTTAAGTGCCTTTCAGTGTGCTGCAAGCTAAGATGAACTTTGTTAGTCAAATGAAGAAAGTACTGTAGGAAATACATTGGGGAAGTTCACAAAGTAGGCGTATTTAGACTGATCTGAGTCTCCTACAGTTTCTGGTCCTCATTAGGAAATTATGTTTGTTGAATGAATAAAATGTTTATGATGAATGAATGGGGAGGATTTTACTAGACAGATTGTAAGACAGGAAAGATGAGCAAAGGGGTGTGAGAACAAGTTCATGGTGTGAACTTGGGAAAGGTAAAAGCTGTAGCACAGTGGGTATGTGGAGTGTGCAAGAAAATAACGAGGCCAGCAAAGAGGGCTGAAGGCCATCAGGAAGCACTATGTTGCACTGTGAAGACTTTAGCTGGTAGGTGGTAATGGGAAATATTTGCAATTTTTAAGAAGCAGACTGACAACATCAGATTTATGTTTTAGAAAGATTACCTGAGAGAGAGTGAAAAGGAAAAGTTTAGGGGATAGGTAGACAGCAGGGGCAAGGACCCCAATTAGGAAGCAATTATTATCCCAGTAGGGATGGGATGAAGGGATAAGGCTAAGTGATAAGGCTAAGTAAGGAGGAGGGAGGGACAGACATTTGAGACAGAAGTGAGTGGTAACCAATAGTTTGGGGATAGAGGTTGGAAGGAAGAGGAGTGAATCAAAGATAACGTTGAGGATTCTACCTTGAGAGACTAGGCAATGCTAGGGAAGACAAAAGTAAAAACAGGTTTGTTTTGCAGAAATACTGATGATAAAGAGTTTAGATTATGACTGGGAGTCTGAGGCACCTACGGAACATCAGTCTCCATTCATTCCAGGTACTCTTAAAGTCCCACCCAAGAGCTCCTCCTCAGTGTTCAAAGATCCATTAGGCACAGATATTGCTCAGTTTCGTATATTTTGGAGCGCTCAAATAAGACCAAAACATCTCTTTCAAAGTTTGCTCTGTATTTTTATCTTTCTTTGCGTTCTTGGGACTTTTGATCAGCAAAGAAAACCATAGGAAAACAGTACTCATGCTTTGATTAGAAACAGACAAACTGGTATTGTTAGAAATCTCAGGCAAGATTTTCTGTCCCATAAGCAATGTGTTACATTCCAATAGGCATTTTATGTATATTCAAATAGAATTTATTTAGGCAAATTTCAATAGTTGCATATTTTGGGTTAACAGTTTATCAGTGTCCATAGAATGTTTTTCTAGGAAACAAAACGCATACTTTGTGATAAAGTTTTTCACAGGCAGAATTCTGCAGTCAGGTGGGGCTAATTATTTTGTTTTTCCCTTTTAAAAAATTAGATTAAAAATAATGAGACAGATTTTAAAGAACAGCAAATTTACAGTGGCCCTTGCTATTTCTTTTTAGCTGGTGTAGTTTAGACCAATTGTTTGTTATTTGAGTGCTTATCAGAAAGACAAGTGTGTCAAACTCATAAGACTCATACAGGAAATACTCAAGTTGGGCCTTACCTTCCCTAGTTGCTGCTCTGTGAGAGAAAATGCATCCATGAATGCCTGGGCAATCACTGACAAACAGCCGTCTATGTGTGGCGTCTTCTTAATGTCAAAGACAAACTGAGGGTTCTTCAGGATGTTTACCCAGAAGCGAAGAGGAAGGCTGTTCAAAGAGAGAATAATCTCTTTTCAAATAGGGCCATTCATGAAATAGGGCCATTCATGAAGCCAATGGTCTGTTTATCACAGTTTGTAAACGAGTGTTTTTGTCCTTGTTATTGAAGTATACAACTCTGCTTAGGCAAACATACCAAATGACAGACAGAAGCTCACTTGGAAAGAACAAGAAAGGGTTAACTGCCAGAGCTACTGAAAAGGAGGATAGAGGAGGGTAAGTTTGAAAATGGCCATGGACAAGAATTTTCTCCAGATAGCTCTTGATTATATATATAATCTCTCTCACCTGGATTATTTCCCTGACAGTTTGTTCTCGCCTATCAGCAGTCCTCTCAACACAGAATCAGGCTACGTCTCTCCTCTGCTCCAACCCTCGGAGGCTGTCCATCCCCCTCTGGATAACACCCTGCACGACCTGGCCCTCTGCCCTCCTATCCCACTGCTCCTCACCACACTCATTCCAACTCTCCTATACTCCTTGCTGTTCTTCATATGGGTCAAGCAAGCATGTGCCTCACAACTTGTGCTCTTGGCATCTGTCTGCCTGAAACTTTCTTGCCTCAGGTAGTCTCATGGTTTATGCCCTCTCCTCTTTCAAGACTTGGCTCAAGTGTCACCATCTCTGTGAGGCCTTCTCGGATCACCTAGTCCTGACACATACTAGCCTCCTTTCCTACTTTCTCCACTGCACTCATCATCTGCTAATGTACTACTGTTTACATACTGCATTTAGTGTCTGTCCCCAGCTATTAGAATGGGACCTGGACTTTCATCTGTTTTGTTACTGTATCTCCAGCACCTAACTGCTTGGCCCATAGTAGGTACTCAAATACCCGAACATGAACTTGGGACTGGTTCAAAGTCCTTCCATTATCTCCTTTTCAACTCTGGCCCAGCTCATTATCTCCACCATATGCTGCTGGGTCTCCCAATAGCTTTACTGTCCTGGCTGCTGCCCTGCTCAGATGCCACAATCTTCAAGGTGGAATGGTGGTCCTCAGCTCCCAGGCTTGATGTGGGAGTGGTTGGGAGTGGCAGGGACTACAGATAAGAGGCTAGAACAGGCTAGGGGCAGTGGCTCACACCTGTAATCTCACTACTTTGGGAGGCTGAAGCAGGAGTACGGCTTGAGTCCAGGAGTTTGAGACCAGCTTGGGCAATGTAGTGAGACCTCATCTCACAAAAAGTTTTAAAAATTAGCTGAGTGCAGTGGCATGCTCGAATTCCAGCTACTTGGGAAGCTGAAGTGGGAGAATTACTTGAGCCCAGTAGGCAGAGGTTACAGTGAACCGAGATTCCACCACTGCACTCCAGCCTGGGCGACAAGAAGGAGACCCTGTCTCAAAAAAAGATGCTAGAACACAGGAAGAGAAGGGAGCAAGCCAGTGTAGAGAATTGGGATAGATCTGGATTAAATGGGAAATTAGACCTAGAGCTCTGAAACTTCAGCTTTTGATACTCATTTAAAGTGACCTGGCCGCCTTCAGTGCCTGGAAAGCCTTGGGCTTGCACTGAGAAGTTCTACTTCATCATAACTGAGTCTTATCCGGCCCATGCACACAGCATTTCAAAGAGAGATCATGAGCTACATTTCTTTACTGAGGAGACAAAATTTGGATACCTTGCCTGTGCTTAAGGTAAAATATTAAAATACAAAACAAAACACAGACTTTTGGCTAATTACCATAGTATCTGAGTACTGCACTTGATAAAATAAAAAAAAATCTGTACAGAATGAGTATAGACAGTTTGGGACTGCAAAGTAACTGATTAGGAACTAAAAATGGTTTATCATAACATTTTCTCTAATGCAAAAATGATATAAAATCACAAATATTAATTTCTCATTCTTTGCTGGTCAACTTAACATTCGAGACAAAGTCTTTATCATGCACCAAAGATAACAGTTTATCTTCAAGAATAGGATTCTTGGCATAGGAATAGTTTCCTTTATTGTTTAAAAATAGTAACAGAATAAGAAACTACTTTGACATGATAGCTTACCAAGCCCAAAGATTCTGATATAGAGATAAATGAATCCTTCTGTAACTATCTGTCTTTTTTTTAGTTAATATTCTGTCCCAGATTCTTGAAAACAGGCAATAATCACCTACATTCCCACCTGTTTGTTTTCCAAATATGTACGACGTCAGGATCTGTGATTTTTTTGTTTTCAGCCTGGGCGTCCAAAAAGTCAAAAAAGTATTTTATAGCAAATGGAGCTCTGCTGTTGGGTAAACTCCAAATGCTTCTAAAAAGTTTTTCAAGCACAGAATGAATTGCCACCTGAAAGACAGACAACATCAGATTTGGGAGATTAAAAAGTGTGGTAGTGGTTTGGAAAATGTAATAGCAAAATCTAATCCAAATTCAGGGAAAATAATGTGCAAAACAGGGAAAAACAAACTGAAGAGAAAAATGTAAAATTGTCAAATGAGGCCAGTGCTCACAGTATGGGACAAAAGTCCTGAAAATCCATGCCCAGGTTTAGATTTGGTTCATAAGCTTCTTGCTGATAGCAACATTGTTTAGTCAACTGGGAGGATATCTCAGAAATCTCTAGCAGTTGAAATGTCAGTTGTAGGGCTGTTTACATAAACCAGGAAGCCACGGATATTTGGCTTTTATTAGTTATGTTCAGCCTGGAAAAGCTCAAGTGATGCTGCTCTGTTCCCAGAATTTTTCCTGTTGCATATATTTCTATCATAAGGTTTTATTGTGTACTTTCCAAAGCATTTGAGTATTTTACAAAAGCCAAATAGGCTGAGCTCTATGGGACAGCTGAGAAAATCAAGAGGCTTGGACTGTCCTCTGCCCACTAAACAAATCTCCTAAGCTCTAAGCAGATTCTTTGTTATAATCTGAAGAAGCATGCCCATCAAGTTACTGGGGCCAAGTGTAGATAATAGCATTTATAGTGCTCATCATTCCAGAGGGGGAGAAAAAAAGATCACCACAGACTTCTGTTAATTCCACTAAAAGCCAGATAAAGTAAAATTTGCTCCCAGTTTGGTATTCCACCGGCTTTCACATCTGACACTTTTATGTGTGAGCAAAATTCTTAATTTTAAAATGAAACACAAAAATCAGTAAGATTTAGTAGGTTTATAGCCATTGACCCTTCCCATCCTCTTCATTTTATTTGCAATTCAAAAAGGGAGTTTTATTGCACATCTATAATAACAAGTAAACAAAAAGGAATAATTATGCTGTCAACCTAAAAAATAACAATAATAATGAAATGGTAGGGAAAGATACTGGGAACAATATTAAATCTCTGACTGAAGATACTACAGCACAAATTTGTAAAATGCTATTATCTTTGTAGTGTATAAAAAGAAGAACGGGGTAGGAAGTGTTTACAATTTAAACTTTCATTTTGCTTTGCTAGAAGGCACAAGGGATTTGTAACATTTTCACACTTCAGTGGAAATTAAGTCAAACATATCATACACCCCCTAGGTAGCCATAAAGTGCTCCCAGAACAGTAAGTGTACCTTGGTCGACAGCAGCTTTGTCAGATACATTTCTTTTACTTTGAACTTGTGCTTCCCTCGATGTCTCTTTCCTTGCACATCTTGGAATGCTTCCGAATCTGGTAAAATCTGAAGGGAAGACAGCAGAAGCGTTACCCAAGGAGACCATCCATGCTACAGAAGGCATGCAATTCAGCAGTGAGCACAAGAAAGCCTGAACTCACCAAATGGCAGTGGTCATCTGAGTATTCCACATCTGAATGCCAGAGAAAGAGGGAGAGAAAGCAGTCCATTAAAAAAAAGCCAACCATAGGCTAATTGGTCTTCTCATAAAAAGCCCCATTTATGCTATATACTGAAGTTACTTGAGCTTTTTGACTTGAGCTACATTTTTCCCTCTGCTGCATCTTAAGATCTTAAGAACAGCGTGAAGATGGGACGGGCTAGGGATTGGAGGGGGAAGTAGATTCCCTAGTGATCTCTGATCTCTTGCTGGTAGGAGAGACTCAAGCCTCATTCATTTAACAAATGTACCTAGAGCACCTCCTATGTGCCAGGGACTACTGGGCATATAGCAATGAATAAGACCTAGTTCCCACCCTGATGAAATTTGCATTCTAGCCAATGAGAGACATCAAACTTCTAGGTACACAATTATAATTGTGATAAAGGTTATGAAGGAGAATTATATGCTAGGAAATTATCTAACAAGAGACTAAATCTAGTCCAGGAGTTTTTGAGGAAGGGATGTTTGAGCTGAATCTAATGAAGAGATAGAGTTAGCTAGGCAAATTGCAGGAAGGCCCAAAGGTAGGAAGGAGCTGACCCTTTCTAGGATCTCAAAGGACAATGAGGTGGTGCTCACAGAGCAAGCCGAGAGTAGTGCAGAGTGAGGAAATGTGGCTGTAAAGGGTAAGGGAGTGGTAAATGGAGGGAAGAGAGGAAGTAAAGCATTTGGTTTGTTTTAAAGTTGAGAGAGGCTCAGTGGCTCACATCTGTAATCCCAGCACTTTGGGAAGCCAAGGCAGGAGGACCGCCTGAGCCCAGGATTTCAAGACCAGCCTGGACAATATAGCGAGACCTCATTTCTACAAAAAAAAATTTTTTTTTTTTTTTTTTGAGATGGAGTCTTGCTCTGTCACCCAGGCTGGAGTGCAGTGGCACAGTCTTGGCTCACTGCAAGCTCCACCTCCCGGGTTCATGCCATTCTCCTGCCTCAGCCTCCCGTGTAGCTGGGACTACAGGCACCCACCACCACACCCGGCTAATTTTTTGTATTTTTAGTAGAGACGGGGTTTCACTGTGTTAGCCAGGATGGTCTCGATCTCTTGACCTCGTGATCCGCCCATCTCGGCCTCCCAAAGTGCTGGGATTACAGGCGTGAGCCACCGTGCCCGGCCTTCTACAAAAAAATTTTAAAATTATCTGAGCATGGTAGCACACTCCTGTAAACCCAGCTACTTGGGAGGCTGAGATGGGAAGATCATTTGAGCCCAGGAGGTTGAGACTTCAGTGAGCCATGATTGCACCACTGCACTCCAGCCTGGGCGATAGCGAGACATTGTCTTAAAGATGAGAGAGACTAGCACATCTTGAAATGCTAATGGAAAATGGGGAGTAGATGGAGAGGGAAAGAAGGTACAGGTGAGAAAAGAGATTACTGGTAGTATAAGGATAGAGAAGGATGGATGGAAAGGATGATGGAACCCAAAGCACAGGTGAGAGACTGGCCTTGAATGGAAGAAAGTCAGCCCATGAGCAGGTGCAGGTAAGGTTGGTAGGTTTGGTATTGGCTGTTGAGGGACTTCTGATTTGTTTTCTCTGTAAAGAGTGCAGGGTGAAGTCAGCTGAGAGGAGAGCTGTGTGGGTCAAAGCTTTGAGGAGAGAAGGCAGACATTATGGACAACACAGAGATGAGCTGCCCAGAGAAACCCAATGAGAGCAGGCTGTGTGGAGGACCCTGGTCAAGTTGGGCACCGTGAACTTATAGTGACCCCCAGTGTGCTATTATGTGCCTTTCTTCTGTGGCTCCCTAGCTGTAGGGTCAGGAAAAGATAATCGTTGGGTTCATCCAGGGTTGGGATTTTGACAGAGGGGCTGATGATAGGACAGAGGTACAGGAGGTTCAGAGTATTAGCAGGATGATAAGATGGTGGCTCTCAGTTGCAATGAACGGGAACTAGCAGCAGTGCTGACTGACTGGAGGGCCCACAAAGAGATCCAAACCTAAGATTCTACTATTCAATCCCCAAATAACAGGCTCTTCAAAAGGCCCAATCTTTGAAACCTAAAAACCACAGCTCTTCCACTTTTCAACACAAAGACACCATCCCCCCTTAAGCTGGAATGATAGCAACGCTGCAAGACGGCTTCACCACAGCCCCATGTAGTGATGGAAGGTGGGTTTCCCCAAAGGAGTCCTACCCAATCATCCTGTCTGTATAATCAGGAGCCCCACATTCCCTGTTTGCACTGACCAGATGCTCCCTGCTCCTTCTAATATAGTGAATCCAGGAGTCAGGAAGCCCTACCTCTGGCTGTGTGAAAGGAGCCTGTTTGGTAGGAGCTCAGAACCTTTCCAAGGGCTGAGAGCTGATTGTCTTGACTGGGGTATAATTTCTCTGGAGACAAACCTGGAACAGGAATTTCCTGCCCCAGGGCTATCAGGGAAGTAGAAAATCACTTTAGAGACCAGCCTATTGACTTTCCCATAAAAGTTCCCCCTTTAGTTTGTCTCTCTCCAATTTCTGGGAATTTCGCAAGTGTTATCACAGGAGACTTGGACCTTCTAAGTGGATTATCTTCTTGGTTCAGCGCTTGCTTTGGGGCTGTGTGATGATTATCTGTACTCTTCCCTCTCCGTTTGCCAGGGGGATCTCCTCTGTTAGCCCCCATCCTTCTAAAGAGTTAGAAAAAAGCTATGAGATTCTGCCCTGAGCTTAGGGCTATAAAGAGGCAGCCACTTCCTCAGTGCTAGGCAGTCCAGGCCAACCACCATTTATAGTTTCCTTTCCTTCTTGCAGGGATCACATTCTTAGGACTGGAAAGAGATCGAAATGGCTTTTCTCAGCTTTCAGAGAATTACATAGCAACAACTCAATCTCACCTTTGTGACAATACAGCTGAAAGAGACAAAAAGCAATACTTTATGAAGCTGGGTGAGAACAAAATGTTACAATATTATATTGGTTACCTGAAGTAAAATTTGCTATCTTCTTAAAGACTTTTATAGTGGATCCATTCGATATCTGAAACCAAAGATAAAAGATATATGAGTTTTCAAAATTTAATGGATTTCTCAACTTCACCCAGGAATTAGATGGCTGGATGGATCTTACATGCTCTCACTTATTAAATCAAATATTTATCAAGAATTACTAAGTTCTGGGCACTGCGCTGGAGGCTGGGACTAAATGACAAGCAAGACAGTCTCTCTGTCCTCAAGGGGCTCATGGTCCTGTGGAGGAGGCTGATGAGGCCATGGGAGGCAGTAGGGTAGTATGCAGAAGGTGGAGGCCAGGATTCTGGGACAGATGGAAGGTGGGCAAGCCCTGGAAGAGGGGAAGACTGAACTTTGTTAGGACATTCCCCCCAATTCTCAGAGGCCAGGAAAGACCTAGGCCAGTTTCATTTTTTGAGGTTAAAAAATTGTTACTTGCTGTGGACTGAATGTTTGTGTCTCCTCCAGATTCCTATGTTGAAATCCTAATCCCAGTGTGATGGTATTAGGAGGTAGGGCCTTTGGGAGGCTAGGTCATGAGGTTGGAGCCCTCATGATGGGAATAGTGCCCTTATAAGAAGAGACACCAGGGCCGGGCGTGGTGCCCCACTCCTGCGATCCCGGCACTTTGGAAGGAAGAAGAGGAGGATCACTGTCAGGAGTTCTGAGACCAGCCTGGGCAACATACAGAGACCCCTCTCTACAAAAACATATTTAAAAATTAGCTGGGCGCATTGGTGCACACCTGTAGTCCCAGCTACCTGGGAGGCTTGGGCGGAGAATCACTTGAGCCCAGAAATTCAAGGCTGCAGTGAGCCCTGACTGTGCCACTCTACTCCAGCCTGGGCGACAGAGTGAGACCTTATCTCTAAACAGAGGAGGAAAAGGAAGAGACAGCAGAGCTTGCTGGTCCCCTCTGCTTTCCACCACACAAGGATACAAGACGATGGCTCTCAGCAAACCAGGAGGAGGGTCCTCACCGAGCTACTAGTACTTTGCCCTGACTGTGAACTTCCAGTCTCTGGAACTATTAAGAAAGAAATGTTTAAGCCACCCAGTCAATGGTATTCTGTTAAAGCAGCCCTAACTGACTATGACACTACTCTATTAAGAAATGCTGAAACAGGTTTTCAGAAATTGTGGTATATAAAGTTGGTGTCTACCCTATGACAGAGCCGTTTCACATGTAGGTCTTTAGTCCACAGAAATGAGTATAAATCCTGATAGGGAGCTATTTGTAATTGTCCCAGACTGGAAACAACTCAAACATCCATCATTAGAATAATTTGGGGCATATTCATACAACAGATTATAAAGCAATGAAAATGAGCAAACTACTGTTACACGCCACATGGGTAAATCTTACCATCATAATGTTGAGCAGAAGAAGCTCGACAGAAAAGAAAGTATACTGAATGATTCCATTTACATAGAGCTTGAAAACAAAAAAAAAACCCAAACGGTCAAAACTATCATGTTAGATATTTGGAGACGAGAGCAGTGGCAGTGATTAGGAAAGGCCAGAAGAGGGCTTCTATTTTTGACATGGGTGGTAGTTTCAGGACGTGCTCACTTGGTGATAATTCATCCAGCAGTACGCTTATAATTTATTTATTTTTCTATAGGTATATACAGGTGGAGCATCGTTAATCTGAAAATTCAAAATGTTCCAAAATCTGAAACTTTCTGGGTGCTGACATGGTGCCACAAGTGGAAAATTCCACACCTCATCTCATGATAACATGTCACAGTCAAAACCCTATAAAAACTTTGATTTGTGCACAAATTATATAAAATTACCTTCAGGCTCTGTGTATAAGGTATTTACGAAACATTAATAAATTCTGTGTTTAAACGTGGGTCCTGTCACCAAAATATTTCATTATGTATATGCAAATATTCTAAAATCCAAGCAAATTCCAAAATCTGAAATACTTTTGGTTCCAAGCATTTTGGATAAGGGATATTCAACCTGTGACATTTTTTCAAAAGCTTGTAAAATCACAAAATTTGCATATACTTTTTAATAAAAGCTTTGAAATTTAAGCATAACATGTGGGACATGCTTAACTTTTGCTAATATTAAGTGTGCAGCTTGATGGCTATTCACATTAAATATATACTGACATAACCACCGCCTTTATCAAGATATAAAATATTGCAAGGTCCTGAAAAGTGCTCCCATTGTCCCTTCCGAGACAGTGACCACCCCATCTTCATCCAGAGGTAATTACTGTTCTGTCTTCCATCACCATTTATGAATTTCGCCTGTTCTTGGATATCACATAAATAGAATCATACAGTATGTACTGTGTCTAGATTTTGAGGGTCAATATAAGGTCTATGACATTTATTCCTGTTGCAACTACAAGTAGTTTATTCTTTATTACTATGTATTAGTTCATGTAGTATCAATATACTACCAAAAATTGGCATACAATAAAAGGAAAGAATTACCGATACATGCTACAGCATGGATGAACTACAAAAACATGCTAAGAAGCCAGTCACAAAAGACCACATCTTGTATGGCCCTGTTTATATGAAATGTCTATAAAGATGGGAGCAATAGACACGAGGGACTCTAAAAGTGGGAAGGGGGTAGAGGCAAGGGCTGGAAGACTTCCTCTTGGGTACTATGTTCACTGTCTGGGTGATGGGATCAATAGAAGCCCACATCTCAGCATCATGCAATATACCCTTGTAGTAAACCTGCACATGTACCCACGAATCTAAAACAAAAAACAAGAATATATGAAATGTCCAAAATGGGCAAATTTATATAGATAGGTTGTAGATTACTAGTTGGCTAAAGCAGGGGTGGGGGAAATAAGGAATGACTGCTAATGAATTCAAGGTTTCATCGGGAGCGATGAAAATGTTCTCAAATTAGATTGTGGCAATGGCTGCTCAATTCTGTAAGTATACTTAAAACCACTGCATTGTATACT
The DNA here is from genome assembly GCF_008728515.1 of Papio anubis. Taxonomy (NCBI): domain Eukaryota; kingdom Metazoa; phylum Chordata; class Mammalia; order Primates; family Cercopithecidae; genus Papio; species Papio anubis. The sequence goes on along the minus strand of NC_044984.1, from coordinate 88,728,265 downwards.
TTAAACAAATGAACTTTATGGTAATATAAATTATATTTTGGCTGGACACAGTGGTTCATGACTGTAATCCCAGCACTTTGGGAGGTCAAGGCAGTAGGATTACTTGATCCTAGGAGTTCAAGACCAGCCTGGGGAACTCAGATCTCCATCTCTCCCCACCAAAACAAACAAAACAATGCTGAGCATTGTGGCACATGCCTGTAGTCCCAGCTAAGGCAGGAGGATGGCTTGAGCCTGGGAGATCAAGGCTATAGTGAGCCATGATTGTGCCACTGCACTCCAGCCTGGGCAACAGAGCAAGACCCTGTCTCAAAAATTATGCTTCAATAGAACTGATAAGAATTGCCACAGATTTTAAATGTATACATTTGACAAAGAAAGTCCTCTGTATATATTGCCTCTTTTGGAGTTAAAGTCAGGCGTTCTCACCTGAGACCTTTTGGGACAATGGAGACCAGGGTCAAGTGGCTCTACAGTGCCCCTCCCCCACACCCTGATGGGCACTCGCAAATCCCCAGGCAAGGAAGTGCCCTTCAGGCAGAGGGGGACAAAGATGCCAAGATGCTAGGGGCAGGCCTGGCTCTGTGGGAGGAGGGGCTCATTCACAAAATTACAAGACAAAGGGGTGGCAAGGAGGAGGCAGGTCAGAGATCCACAAATCCCCTTCATTCTGGAGGACTGACCCTGTCACTTCTGAACCTTATCAGCTAAGTGACTTTTCCCTCCACTCTGAAGCTCCAAAGCTGTTCTCAATTCTAATATTAATTTGGACCTGGCCTTCCCAATTTGGAAAGAGTGGAAACCTAGAATTTCTCTTCTGGCCTGATGCACATTGGTTATCAGAATGTACAAGCTCGCCTAGCAAGCACCAAAGGATTAAAACCTAATCTCCTTCAGGTTGCACCCATAGGGAGGAACACAGAGCAAGAGCCAGCCCTCAAGAGGCCCTCAAACACAGCTGTCCAGCCAGCTGTGTCCAGCCAGCCACTAAGTTTAGTCCAGAGGCCTCCAACTGCTGGTGTGCATGATATCTTGGTGGTGGGGTGGGGGCAGCACTAGACAGGGGCCAGCTGGGGCCATCAGGCCTCTGCAAAGTGTCTCCAGCAGGGATTCTTAACTCTTACTGAGCTCTTCGACTCTGCTTCTACTACCGAGCATCCTCTCCTTTTCCCCTTTAGCTATTGTTTGCTGGCTGATTTTTCAATTCTCCTCCGTATTTGATGCAATTAAAGCAAATGCTCTATGCAGGCACCCCCTTAGCAATACTCAGACACTGAGTTTATGAGAAGCTTTGAACATAGTTACAAAATTCCTCCCCACGAAGAACTGGATATGCTCTGTTTCTAAGCCAATAAATATCCTTTTATAAAAGGAAGCTGGTGATTCATTCTGGGTAATTGTCAAAGAATGAATCCCAAATGTCTCCCATTGAGTGTTGAGCCAATACTTCACTACTGTCAGACGCTTTGTTTTGCCAAAAGCGAACACCCTTACTCTATAATCACAAACACCACGGATGGGCCTTCTGATAAGGAGCGCTGCCAAAAGTTCAAATGTCTCTTCAAGAGCTGGCAACAGGCCGCTGCTGGTGCTGTGCTCAGGCATTAAGATAGCATAGACACAGCTTGTACCAAGGAAATTTTACTCTGAGATTACCTCCCAAGAGCAAGTGTAGAAGCATTTTATTAGTGGATGAGTTGTTTGTGTGTGTGTGTGCATTTCTAACTTTCACAGCTGCTCTAGAGCTGGAACATTTCCCCCATGTGACACTTTAACACGATTATAAAGACAGAAAAATAGTTTATTTACAGATGTTTGTGGGGGAAAGGTTTCCGTTTTCTTTTTAGCACAAGTCAGCTGCTGCTGAGGTAAGGACAGAAATGCCTTTTTGAAAAGTGCCCTGGAATGCAGAGTGTTAAAAAGATGATGCCGTTTGTTCCATCTGAGGAGCTCCAAATGCTTTTCTAAGAGTGACTCATTAATCGTCCCCTAGTCCTGTGAGGCAGGGAGCATCCTCTGGGCCCCTACTTTAGGGATGAAAACCAAATTAAATCAAAGAAAGATTAATGTCACTAGCTGGATCTGCAGCAGGCTTGTTTTTCCAGCCCAGAGCAGAACTGGTACGCACGGCAATTTCAAATTAAATTCCTTCCAGTCTCACAGTGTTCTAAGATTCGATGTGACAACAGGCGATTCCCCTCTAATCATCAGTGGAGGGGAATTGGGGCCACCCCACGTTAGAAGTGTCAGAGATGGACTGTAGACCTTCCCATCATTAGAGTGAGGAGTTGTAATCACTCAGGGAGAAACAGACCCATATCAACAACTTAAAGTCATTTCTAAAATAAACAGGAGCTACATATCTTCCAAACCATTTGCAAGTGAAGGTAAGATTTCTTTATAAGATACCATGTTTATGGCATAACTTAGAATTCCATGAAAAGAGATTTTCTAGAAATGTAAGGTTGAACTTATGTTTAACCTTATGAAACTACTACTTTTGTAGGTAAATATGGTCACCTATTGGCAATTTCATATGGCTTCGCCTAAGAGAAATGCTAGCATTGTAGCTATAAATTTTATGAAAAATTATGAATACGTTCTGAATATTGTGATAATTTAAAGAAAAAAAATCTAAAAACATGATAATCAAATCACCACACAGAAACTCTGACTGAAATCTCTCATTCCTGAAATCACCTTTTCTGCTGAAACAATATTATGTGAAAACAGAATTCTATTCCACATCCTGTCCCGGCAGCCACACGCCAATATTGCTGTCCCTCCGTCAATATCGTCTTCTCCCTCAGCTCTTCTCACTGACGCCCCAAGGCTGGAAACTGATGAGAACAAAATCTTGTTCCTCAGGGCTTGAGGGATAACCTTGCTGAGTCCTTCAGCACAGGGGTTCACCAGTGCATTGGAAGGGGCCATCAGAACATCCTCCACAGGCTGGTCAAATCACACAGAAGGTTCTGGACACCCAGGGGAGGGCTTACAGGATGCTGGAAACCAGAGAAAATGCCACAGGGCTCCTGCTTCTCTCTTGTTTACTTGAAATTAACCTTCAGGCCACTAGCCAGCTCCCTCTGCAGACTATTAGTGATAACCCTGAGACTGTCTTCCTCCTGAGGGAGTTGGGCCGCCAAGAATGTGTGGGAAATTGCGAAGCCCTGAACACTTAAGACTCCAGAGTGATCCGGTTGGGTTGGGGTTGTCAGAGCCCAGATGCCTGAGAGAGTTCTCCCTTTGGATGAAGGTAACTGTCATCTTCACGGACTGCTGGCCAAAAAGAGGGTTAAAGTAGAAGTAGGGAAGCATTATTGATAAACTCACAAGACATGAGATTTGTCCTGGGATTTTAAGAGAAGTTACCCTTTATGAATTTGACATCAGAGAATGTAACTACCAGGATTTCTCCTCAATCAGGCCCAGCTCTCTAGCCAGGCTGCCTCAGAGGTTAGGAGCATGGGCTGAAAGCCTAGATTTGGGGAAGGTATCCTTCAGGCCCTGCGCAGAGCCCCAGTCTCTAGAGTGCTTATTTCATCTGCTTTCAGCCTTGAGGCATCAGTGAAGGAGCTCTATGACTCTGGCCAAGTTTCTTAGCCTTCCTGGGCCTCAGAATGGGGCTGATAGTATTCATCTCATGGAGCGGTAAAGAAGATGGAAAGAGCTGCTATTGGGCAAAGCCCTAGAATAGTGCCCAGCACACGAGAAGCATTATACGTGTTTGTTAACTGAATATCTAAAGACATTCACACTGCAGCAGACCTTTAGTGATTGTGCAGTCCCTTTTAGTGTCACAGATGATGGACTTGACTAGAAGGATTGCTGACCTTACTTAACAGACCCTTTGGGACATTCCTATGAGTTTTAAATATCTTTTGAATTACAAATTTGTTAGCAGTGACCACTTCTGCATTAGTACACATCTGTTAACGACAGCAGTTAAACAACTCTTCTGCCTCTCAAAACCTTGCAGCTCAGAACTAGAAGTATGATCTTTAGAGAAAACTTCCTGCCCAATGCCTGTCCTGCACACTCGCCACTACTCCACAGCAGGGTGCAGGTGCGATAACTTGGCCCAGCCAAAGGTCACAGCAGGGTGCGAGTGAGATAAAGAAGGCTGGACCCCAGAGAAACCACCCTGCCACAGTCACAGGGGACGAGCATGCCCCACTCCCTGAACATGCAGGTGCACGTGCCCCAGACCCTGCTGGCACCAGAGCAAAGCACAGTCCCCTTCATAGTCAACGCACACAGAATGACATCCAGTTAAGGAAGCGCGCTGGGAGGGTTTAATTATAGGGGAGAAAGACTCCTCTGGCTTCATGTGTAAAGACACGCTTAACCCTTTGTCTGCACATGACAGAATGACACGAGCAGAAATGCACCCTCCTCTGTGTGCATCAGATGGAAAATGGGAGTAAGGAAAGCACCTGCCTCCCAGGGTTTTTGTGGACATTAATTGAGCTAATACGCGTGAGCAGTGCCAGGCACTGGCTGCCATGGTTATCGTCACGGAAAGCAATTCCACGGTGCTGGGGGTTGCCAAGGGTGTCAGCCAGTAGGTGACAGGGCCCTGCCAGCAATGTGGGGCTCTGGGGGCTGCATCTAGTCCATGAGATGCTGTATTTTTGTCGTGCCCTCAGATCCCCTCTAGAAACCTGTTCTTCAAATGTGCTGAGAGTAAATCATTCAGAGGAGACCAGCTACACTGTGTTTGCCCTAAGGACAGACAAGGAAGGAAGAAACAGGCTGGCTCTCCAACAGCAGGGACTTTGTTTAGATAGTAGGAGGAACTGGCCATCACTACAGATTAACTTTAAAACCTAACTAATTTGGACTAATTGGAGGGAGGTGAGTCTGATTCACTTAAAACTCCGAATTAGACCCTATTTTTAAATGAAAAAAAAAATTTTTTTTGCTTTTAAGCACATACAGTGACTCAAACTAGGGTACTTTAGTAAATGAATAAGACTGATAATTAGCATCTTGTCTCTTTGGAGGGAAATGGTAGTGCTCAAGAGAAAAATTTTTCTTTAACGAAAGGGTAAAAGCAAACTTCAGCCCAGCCCTGTCAAATTACTCCCAAATTTTGAGTCTGCGGAGGCGCTGCTTAATCAAGTATAGATGTAGGTGGCTGAGGGTGGTGGGGGATTATTTTCTCCAAGCAGGCTTTGAAAAACGGAGCTTTTGAGATGGTCCAGGCATAGAGAACACAGAGCCCAGTGACCTCCCGTTTCCTTCAGGCTCTCTGGTTTATTTGCCTTATGGCTTAGCTTTTTAAACATAAGGAGAATCCTTTAAGCCCTCATGTCCTAGGCTTGTCATTTATTACCACCATGCAGCAACACTGGGGTATGAGGCCAATAAATCATTTGGACGGGAAGTGACTACAGGCCGGATTAATTTCATTATCATCCTTAAGCAGATAGGTGTCTAGCACGGCCGATGTCTGCAGTGAAGACTGATGTTCTATCTCTCCTGACAGGCTTTCCCCCTTGCCTTGCAGACAGCTGTGGTGGTTCTTCATTCTCTCTGCTGGAGAGACTTGTCCTGCCTCCTCCTATTAATGGCAGTGAGTAGCCCCATCCCCTGCCTCTGCGGCCCACCCCATGCCCCACGGTGGCCGAGGGATGCTGAGAGGCCTGGCGGGAGGCACAGCTGAGCAAGCCAAGAACTCCAGTCAACAGCACCAGAGGAGGGCCTTGGAGGCTGTGTCCCCTCTGAACTCGTCAAGACAAGCCTGCCACCCAGACACAGGGAGAGGTGCTGGCCTGCAGGTCTGGAACCCTGAACTGATGCCATGATAAGCACTTCCACCCAGCAGGGCAGCACCTCTGACTCTGACCTCCTCCTGGCCATTACCTTCCCTCTGGGTCTGTGTTTTTCCAAACACAGCCAAAGATGCCCCTTATTCCTGAGCCCAAGAATACACACTTTTAGAAAACTCCCTGTGGAGTTTTATGAATTCCAAAAGCTAAGAACGACTGCTCTTGGCAAGATGATCCCAGGGTTGGCAAGTCTGAGCTATAGGAGAGTGAGCACAGGGGCAAGTTGCTAGCCTGCGACTTGCTCTGCTAGACTCCCTCTAGCAATGCTGCAGGGGCAGCACCTCCTTAGTCATCACCCAACATAACCACTTCCAAAGGTGACCCACTCAGCCAAACAGCCCAGGGATGGGTGTTCTCTGTCCCTGGCCATTGTCTAAGAAGCTCTGCTCAGGAACAGTCTCTCTCCTTCCTGGGCAAGGGGAGAACCTGGCAGAGTCCTAGGTCCTTCCTGGTGCAGACCTGTCTCCCTGGGACTGTACAGCTGTGAAAAACGGGGGGTGCCTACCCTCCCAGTGTGCTGGGAAGCTGCTCCTCCTCCTGTCTTCTCCATCTCTAGGAAAGCACCTGCCTCCAGGCATCTGCACAGTCATCCCCAACTGACATCCTTGGCCCCACGCACCCTCGTCCTACTATCCCTCCCATCCACATGACTGTGGTGTCCTCCTCCTGAGCATCCGATTCCATTTGTGTGTCTGTGTCTGTCCAGAGCCACTGCATTATTGCCGGGCAGCACCAATCCTCACCAGAAATCCACAGCTTCTAATGGGGCTCCCTATTTCCAGGTTTGCACCCCTTCTATCTACATCTCACACACAGCCCCAATCATTTTCTGAAACACTAACCTTCCTGCTTCAGGACCTCCCATGGCTTCCCACTGTTCTTGGGATAAGACTCAGAACTCTTGAAGAGGCTGCTCCCATCTGTGTGATCTGCGTCTTCCCTGCTTGCCTCCCTGCCCCTACATCTTGTAAGAGGCCGCAACACGGACTGGTTCGGCGACGGACCCTACAGCCAACTATCCAGACCCGAATCTGGCCCTGCCACTGACTAGCTGTTATGAGACCTCCCCGAGCCTCACCGTACCCATCTATAAAGTGGGGTTAATAATAGGACTCATAGGACTGCTATAGGATAGAATGGGGCAAAATACTGAAACCGCCATTGCAAAACTATAACAGTGAAAGACATCTGAAAGGTGAACAGTGAAAGGCATCTGAAAAACACCTTTCAGATGCCTTTCACTGTTATAGGACAGTGAAGCAGATGTGTTAGAAGACAGTGAAGAGATTTGACCTAACCAACTCCATCTTGCGTCTAACCTTCAAGCTGCCCTTGCTTATCCCTGGGTGTAGACTGAACTTTGGGAGGAACTTATAGTTTAACGCAGACGACGACAGCCCTTTTCCAAAACCTTCTTCTTGCCTGGGGATTAGACTGCCTTCATAGGACTAACAAATTAGCCACAAGATTGGGATTATGGTTTAGGAATCATGCAGCTGGAGGCTATAAGATTCTGACTCTCCCCAGATTGCTCCTGGGGATAAAATCACTATTGTAAAACCTAAGACCAGTGCTTGAGATATTTTGCAGACCTGGGTTTTTTTTGTTTTTTTTGTTTTTTTTTGTTTTTGAGATGGAGTCTTGCTTGCTCTGTCGCACAGGCTGGAGTGCCGTGGCACCATCTCAGCTCACTGCAACCTCCGCCTCCCAGGTTCAAGCAATTCTCCTGCCTCAGCCTCCCAAGTACCTGGGATTACAGGCGTGCACCACCATGCCCGGCTAATTTTTTGTATTTTTAGAGACAGGGTTTTACCATGTTGGCCAGGCTGATCTCGAACTCCTGACCTCAGGTGATCTGCCCACCTCGGCCTCCCAAAGTGCTGAGATTACAGGCGTGGGCCACCATGCCTGGCCCAGAACCTGCTCTTGATGGCCCAGCTGGTACCACCCAGATCAATAAACTGGCTCATCTGATCTTGTGGCCCCCACCCCAGGAACTGACTCAGTGCAAGAAGACAGCTTTGACTCCCTATGATTTCATCTCTGATCTGACCAGTCAGCACTCCTGGCTCACTGGCTTCCCCCAACCCACCAGGTTGTCCTTAAAAACTGATCCCTGAACGCTCAGGGAGACTAATTTGAGTAATAATAAAACTCCCATCTTCCACACAGCCGAATTACTTTATCTCAATTCCTGTCTTGATAAATCAGCTCTGTCTAGGCAATGGGCAAGACGAACCCATTGGGCAGTTACATTACAGGGACATGCTGGAAACAGTACCTAGTGTGGTGTAAGTACTTCATAAGCACTGGCCATAATCAGCTGTCACTGCCCTCCTTCCCCCTCGCCATTGCCCCTCTCAAGTTTTGGCTGGTCTAACACGCATGCTCTCCCTTCCTTACTGGATGTGCCTGCACCCTAGCTCAGTCTGGCTAAATTCTCCTCATTGTTTAGGTCTCAGCTCAGTCATAACCTCCTCCAGGAAGCCTCTTGGATTCTCCAAGCCATATAGCACTGTTACACACAAGGTGTTGCCTCTTTATTTGTCTCTCCCTCCTTTTCTGCACCCCTTCCCCAGGGCTGCAGGCTCTGTGAGGGCAGGAACCTGGTCTTTGCTTCTCTCCCATGCAGCCCCAGCTCTTTTCACAGAGTGGATATTCAACAAAGATTCAGATAATACTGCTAAACAAGTGAACCCCAGTATCCCAGTGTGTTCAGGAACCTTCCCTGCCTCCTTTCTCATTATGTGCAGGTTTCTGTGGCACTCAGATCTCTGAGAAGTCACGTGCACCCCTCACCGCCCTCGGCACTCACCCAGTATGTGGGTTAAGAGGCCAAAGGAAGTATCGCTCAATATTGCAAACAAACAGGAAATTTAGAACTTCTTCAGGAAGAAAGGACCTACACAAAAGGTTACAAGGCCTACTGTGAATGTTGTGGAGGGAGGCGAGGCTTGGGACTTCCAGGGCTTTGTTTAGCATCAGCACACTTGGCACCCAGTGGAGGCTAAAGGATAACTCTTCTCTGGCTTTCCTAGGCAGGTGCTGAACCTCCGGGTGGAGAGAGTTCAGGAGATAGGAAAATCATAGCCTTCTGAGAAGGGAACACCAAGTACACTGTGAGAGCCCTTCATGGGCTTGTCTGCACAAGCAACGAAAAAAAACTTCAACCCCAGACACAACTGATCTGCAAGTTATTCCAGGAAATGGGTGGGAGTCCTGGATGTTTTAAAAGAATGTTCATGAGACTAGGATTGGGGATGAGGAAGGAGACACGGGGGTCAAGTCTTGCTGTTACCTCATAGTGGCCAATGGTGTTTAGCTTGGTGATTCCATCTTCAAGAATCACAGAGGAACTGTCGATGTCCAGAAGTTCTTTCTGTCGTGTGCCCACTTGAAGCTCTGAAAAAGAGCATTTTGTTCCTTTTTAGAGTTTTAAAATGCTACCACTTTCACAAATTTACGGATAACTAAAACTTGAATAAAGTGGTAAATCTTTGTTTGAAGGTGTAGAGATGTTATCAGCCAGACTAGTAGCCCGAGTTCTGAGTTCTGTTGTTTTTTTGTTTGTTTGTTTAGGGCTCTGATGTTTCAAACCACTTTTTCCCTGATAAGCCTGGAAGTAAAGCCACTGAAGACAAAATAATGCATTCTATGAGGGACTAAGCTCTTCAACAAAAATTCCAGAAGCAAATCTGTATATGCTCACACTTGTGTGGCCACGTTCACATAGAGAGGCATGATATGAACCATCTCTGCAGGCTCCTGTTTGGGGTGAAGGGGGAGGCATCAGTGTGCGAACGTCCCAGCACCACAGGGTGCAGACTGTCTGGCCAAGGCTGCCAACCTGTGCCTAGGTCAGAATGTGGTGCACAAATGTGATTTTTCTTTTTTTGGAACCTGCATGATGTTTATTATTTTAGTGTCGACTCAGTGCCAACATTTAAAGATTAAAAGATTGCACATAGGCTGGATGTAGCAGCTCAGGCCTGTAATCCCAATACTTTGGGAGGCTGAGGCAGGGGGATTACTTGAGGCTAGGAGTTCAAGACCAGCCTAGGCAACATAGTGAGACCCTGTCTAAAATTTTTTTAAAAGTTTTTAAGTTGCATATAAAAAACTGGATATCTGATTTCTTAAAAAAAAAAAAAATCTAACAGTCTAACAACACAATCTGCGGTCCACATGGCAATCACTGAAGCAAATGGCACTGTCCCCTTGGATGGCGAGACCTTTCCCATTAAGTCAAGCTCCACTGCTTTCTGTAGTCCCAGGTGGCTGACACCCCTTATGTATTTTCTGCCCCTTTGGGCATCTGCGTTTTTGAGCCTCTGCTGTAAGAGCTCCAAGCATAGCTGCCTCTGGTGTTGGATTTCTTTTTTTTTTTTTTTTTTTTTTTGGAGGCAGGGTCTCCCTCCATTGCCTAGGCTGGAATACAGTGGCACAACCTGGGCTCACTGCAACCTCTGCCTCCCGGGTTCAAGCAATTCTTCTGCCTCAGCCTCCCAAGTAGCTGGGACTACAGGTGTGCACCACCATGCCTGGCTAATTTTTGTATTTGTAGTAGAGACGGGGTTTCACCATGTTGGCCAGACTGGTCTTGAACTCCTGACTTCAGGTGATCCGCCTGCCTTGGCCTCTCAAAGTGCTGGGATTATAGGCATGAGCCACCGCGTCCAGCCTGGTGTTGGATTTCAATACAGTTGATGGCTTTGCCTCAGAAACCAGCCCTGGAGGTAGTCTGGGAAATCAGCAGGCATGCAGAAGCCTGACACAGCTGACAGGCTGTGTCCCCAGGCTCCCTATTTGCTCTGCTCCTTGCCTTCCTACTTTAGGAGGCAAGGGACACCCAAATTCAGGAAAAGAGTAAGGATGCTACTACCTGCTCATCAGCAGCAGGACCAAGACTGTTGGGCAGGGTATGCCCGTGTCTTTTGTAGTGAGAGCCACACATTTGCAAGATGTATGCTCAGGGCAAGGAAGTTGGGGGTCTGGGGTCGGGGTCATGGTTTCCTGGCTGGGGCTCCCCCTTTGATCCTGTATCTAACCAAATGAGCTAAAATGGTCCTCAAGCGGCTCAACAGTCACCCAAGGAAGGAAGCAGAAGAGGGGTGCCTTAGCAGCCCTACTTTCTTTAAAGCCAGATCACCACCAAGTTGCCCCACATTTGCATGGTCTCAAACTTCCAAGACCCTGCCTCAAAGCTTTCTCAATGGCCTTTTAGCAGGGGGCTGGACTGGGAGGGCCGAGTGGGAGGATTTTAATTGTCTGCTTAGTCAAGGCCTATAACTGTACATCAAGGGGAGGTGAACCTCGTTACACTGTCTGTCACCACCATGATTTTATTCTTCGTTTCTGTCCCATTATTTGCTATAAAATCCCACGACAGTCTCCTGGGAGGACTGCACGGAGCTCAACTTTAAAATGTTGATGAACATTTGAGTGAAGTGGGGCCCTGTTAGCTTGCTCACGCATATGCTCTCCTTTGCAGTATACCAATAGAGCCCGAAAATGAATTCATAGCAGATGCTGCTGCACACTGGGGGAGGATGGAGCATATACTTAATACAGGATGTGATTAGCAGAGGAAGATGACCTTTCTAGCAGGCTGGAGTTAACACCCAGAGTCTGAGGCACCCACTAATGACACGCTCAGTATCACAACAAACAAATCAAGTGCCAATGTGAAATGCAACACACGCAGAGGGCCCCGTGTTGACACCTTTCTGTACTTCGTGATGCAAGGTGACTCCGTGCGGGCTCAGGGTCTGCAATCTCATGAATCTGATTTACAGACGTAATATGTAAAAACAACAACAACAAAAAACCCCACCATCTTTTAAGAACTGTGCTTCCTTCGAAGAATCAGGATGCCCATGAGAGAGCAAAGCAGTCTCTTGGCCCCTAGACATGCCCTCCAGGAACAATGTGGCTGTGTAAGTGTCACTGAACGGAAGCTGGTGGGGGGAGGGAGGGAGGGCAGGCAGGGAGGGAGACTCATCAGGGCCTGGGACCACATAGCTCCCGCACTGCCTTACCAAGACCAATTTCATTAAGCTGAAGTCCATAAGGAGAACCATTTTTGCTTAAGAATGCTTGGAAAATCTTTTCTTTGGCTTGGCCTATGGTGTCACAGTCGAGAACATTGACTGAAATATTCCGACAGACATCTGCACTCTCGTTTTCCGGGATTTTTTCAAAGACGACGTTTAACGCCTGCAAGAATACAAACAGATTTCCAAGTCTATTAGATAATTGCAATCTGAAAGGCATTTCATAAAAGACACAAACCTTGGCAAGTCCCACTAATACCTCTGACGGCACATTAGCAAACACTGTATTGCATTATACTACTTTCATCTTTTCTCCATAATCCATTCTTTTCAGGGATAATGGAAAGGAAAACAGAAAGTTAAAACTCTCATTATAGAGCAAGCATTGAATAAATATATCTGAGAGTAAAATATACACACACACACACACACACACACACACACACACAAATAGTCTAAAAATGGTAATTTGGTGATTTCTAATTTCATCCTCAAAAGAAAAAAAGAATTGGAAGGGTTCCACAGTAGATGAGGCAGATTGGTGATTATCTTTTTTATTAACAGGACCACAGAGTCCCAGAAGTGAAGTTCTAGGTGACAGGAAAGGTTATGAGGTCCCCATATTGACCACATCAAAAAGATCACTTTTTTTTTTTTTTTTTTTTTGAGATGGAGTCTTGCTCTGTCACCCAGGCTGGAGTGCAGTAGTGCCATCTCAGCTCACTGCAACCTCCGCCTCCCGGGTTCAAGCAATTCTCCGGCCTCAGCCTCCCAAGTAGCTGGGATTACAGGCACATGCCACCACGCCTGGCTAATTTTTGTATTTTTTCAGTAGAGACGGGGTTTCACCATGTTGGCCAGGCTGGTCTCAAACTCCTGACCTTGTGATCTGGCCACCTCAGCCTCCCAAAGTGCTAGGATTACAGGTGTGAGCCACTGTGCCCAGCCCAAAGAGGTCACTTTTTAAATATGCAGCATTAATTACAGGAATACTCATCTACTCCTCCACTCCCAACATCCTCAGTCAGATGGTTTCCCCAGCCCTCATTAAAGCACTGAGATCCCCACCCTATACTATGATTCTTGCATTAATTACTTTACATTTCAGCACCATTACTTAACGTTTTGTCAGTTAACATTCTCCCACTGCAGCAAAACTTCAGAATCAGACTAATGGGGGAAGTAAGGCCTTTGTGCACGTGTGAAAACACAGAACTAGGGAGTATTTCAAAATGAACTGAAAAGCAATTCCAAGTTTACTTTGTCTAAGAACAAATAGATCTAAAACAACCAAGTTTTACCTGATACGTACCCTCACAGGAATTGATTCAGGGAAGAGCTAAGAATATTTTGCAAATAGCATAACATAGCAGTTTAGATTCTAATGCACCTTGGTAATCACAAAGTCAGAAAGGCTTTGGTATGGTGTGAAATGCACAATTATTTAATGTTTTGAGCCTGGCTTAATAAGGGAATGTAAAATGATCAAGTAATGGGAATTTTTGTTTGTTTTGTTTTGTTTTAAGGAGCAGAGAGTTTAATAGGCAAGAAGGATGGGAGAAGACGGAAGAAAGATGCTCCCTCATACAGAGACAGAGGGAGGGGGGCTCCAAGTCCTGTGGACACTAGCCAGGTATATATGCAGAGGCTGCAGGAGGCAATGTCTGATTTGCATAGTGCTCAGGGGCGAGATGAAAACACAAATAATATGGAAGATGGGAACCCTCAGGCCTACCTCAACTTAAAAATGGGTATAATAACAGTACCAGCCTTCTAAGCATTGTTATGGAGATTAAATGTGATCATGCATTCAAGGGCTTAGCACAGGGCCAGGCTGCTGGGAAAGGCTTGATAATATCGGTAATAAAACCTGTTACAATCATTATTGTTGGTATTAGTATGCACTCATTTGCACACAGATTCAGCCCACATTGAACAGCTAGGACGCCCACTCCACGCTCAGTATCTCTAAGAAGGAGGCTGCCAGCAATGAACCCAGTGGAACCCAGTGGACTCCTGGCTTTCGTCCCAGCCCACCACAAGCCAGCTGGGTGACCTCTGAGCCCATCCCTAACCAGCTGGGTAACCTCTCTGTATCTTGCTTTCTCATCTGCAAAGAGGGCATAACAGCAGAACTGCATAGCTCTTAGAACAGTGTCTGGCATGTGAGCCCGTGACTTACGGACCACTGACGTGGATATGGGGCTTCTGAAATTTCGGGAGGTTCTCAGGGCTGTGTCTTCCCTTTAATGCTGCTATGGTCTGAATATTGATGTCCCCCTAAATCCAGGTATTGAAATCCTAACTCCCAAGGTGATGGTACTTGGAGGTGGGGCCTTTGGAGGGGATTAGATCATGAGGGCAGAGTCCTCATAAATGGGATTAGTGCCCTTATAAAAGAGGCCCCAGAGAGCTGCCCTGCCCTTTCTGCCGTGTGAGGACCCAGCAGGAAGGGACCATCATGAGAAAGGGGCTCTCACAGGACACCAGCTCTTGATCTTGGACTTCTCAGCCTCCAGAACTGTGAGAAATAAGTTTCTATTATTTATAAGCCACCCAGTTTATGGTGTTTATAAAGAGCTGAGACAAATACCACTAAATCTTGCCCTTATAATCCTGTTGATAATTATGCAAGAGTAAATTTTGTTCTGGTCTCAACCAAATGATTAAAACTCCAAAGCGGTGGAATCTGAACTCTGAGGTTAGCTGGTGATCTCTGTCTGGCCTGTACGAGTTCCCTCCTACAACAGAGTCACTCCCTTGCCTGCTCTCAGAGAACCTTTGTGTTCTGGGCCAGCCACCCACTAGGAAGGGATTCAAAGGCCTGTCTGCTCACAAACAAGAAACAAAAAATAGCAGACAGGAGAGAAGGCAGGGAGCTGGTGGGCAGAGTATCTGGAAGGAACCAACATGTGAAGCCTCACACCCAAGCCCTCTCCTCGCCTCGCGTTTCTAGAGATGTTTCCTGGGGCCTCTGGGACCAGATGCTCTGCCAAACACATTTCAAGACCTATTTCTCTGAACCCTCCCAACATTCCGGTGCAGGAGGTTGTATTATTATTGCCATCCCTGTTGTAGAGTGAGGGAACTGAGGCACGGAGGGGCTGAGTAACTTGCTCCAGGAACAGCTCACCAGTGGCAGAGCCAGGAATTGAGGCCAGATTTGCGTAACTGCAGAACTGGTGCCACAAACCCCTCGGCTATGCCGTCCCCGCTTTACCACCCATCCTCCCTCCCTCCTCCTGGTTCCACCTATAGCCCCGGAGCCCTCCTGACCCTCCAGAAACCCTGGCTTAGCCCAGGCTGTAAGCAATGTCCTAAGCTAAATTCCCCACACCAGTGGGAGGGGTGGGTGTGAAGGGGTCAATGCCGGTCCCACCACCTATGGTCTTATTGGGGTCTTGCCTTATTTCTCTACAAGGTGATCTTCTCATGGTGGGGGTAACTGCAGTTAAGCTACTTCACAGGCGTTTCTAAAGAGAAAGATGAATGGGAGGCACCTTTTAATCAGAGCTTCAGCAATCCCAGCTTGTTTAATAGTTTTATAAATATTTGTGAAACAGCATTCTATTACTACCTAAAGGGCACTATTGTCTTCAACAAAAACACCTTTTTATGGGCAATAAATGTTCTTTTTAAAAACATCACCAAAAGAAAAAAAAAAAAAACCCTTACTGGATGTAAAATAATGTAAATCTGCCACTGCCTCCACAGCTAGATGGGTGGAAAAGAGGTAAAATGGCATTTTACAGAGTCCACAGGGACTTCTGAGAGTAAATTCAGACACAAATTGATTTGTGTTCATTTTTTATGCTGCTAACACTTAGTGCTCAAACAGCAGTTTCTTAAGGCGCAAGTACAGTCGAGGCCCTTGGCGTCGGCCTCTTAACACCTCCACCCCCAGGCTGGGAAAGCGCACGTGGGCCTCTGCTCTGTGCCACGTCAGACAGCGTGATGTCACAGCGTCTGCCCTCAGCCACTGTACCCCATCAGGGGAGATACCTCGATGGAAGTGCCATCTCTCCAGCTCCCACACTCCCACCAAAGCCCATTTAACCAGCATGTTCTCCTGCCCTATTTGGTATTAGGGCTGGGATGTCAGAGAGACGTTATGACATGGTCCTTGTTCTCAGCTAATTTACAATAAATTTCAGAGACGAAAGCATCACCTGTGGGACAACAGTCACCCATCAGTGGCTATCACCCTCAGCGAGTGTCCACAGACGATTCTGAGTAGGGAGGACAGCAGGGGTCAGGGCCCTGAGTTCCAGACCCAGCACCAGGCCACCTGGACCCTCCCATTCTCTGCTGCTCACCAGCTGAGGAAATGTAGGGAAGTCGTCTAACTTCTCTGAGCCTTAAAATCCTCATTGTTCCTATCTCAAAGGAGTGACAGGATCACTAAATAATGACATATAATAATAGCAAATTAAGGAGTGCTTTATAGGTGCCACTGTTTTAAATGACGTGTATGTATTTGTATATATACATCTCAGGAACAACCCTGTGAGGTAGATTCTTTTACTCATCCCCTTGTGGCAGATGAGAAACTGAGGCACAGAGAGGTTAAATGGCACAAGGTCACCCAGCAAGAAAATGGTAGAACCAGGTACTCTAGCTCCGTGTTCTTAAATACTTGGTGATCCTGCCTTTCGAAGTACAAGAATGTTTTGTAAAGTAAGCGTGGGTCCAAATCCATGGGATGGCATAATACCCAGAAAATACCCATGAAAGCCTAAAGAGCTGTGAAATGTACACTGGTCCCTTCCCCAGAAATCTGCCCTCTGTTTAGAGGAACCGCCCTGCCTCTTCCTATTTCCTTGGCAGGAAAGCGTCAGTAAGCCGCGGCGGCAGATCCGGTTTGTTGTCCAACCAACAGCCATCCCTCCTCTGCTAACAAAGGCCAGGTCTGCACAGTGGTGGGTCCAGCCTGGGTTGGGAGGCATGATCGGCAGCAACTGCCTTCTCTTTCACCAGGGCTGGTCATGTAACCCAGCTCTGGCCAACACATAAAAGCAAGGGTTTTCTCTCTTTTTTAATAGACAGGGTCTCACTCTGTTGCCCAGGCTGAAGTGCAGTGGTGTGATCATGGCTTACTGCAGCCTCAACCTCCTAGGCTCAAGCAATCCCCCCACCTCAGCCTTCCACGTAGCAGAGACTGCTTGACTACTTTTTAATTTTTTTTTTTTAGAGACAGGGTCTTGCTATGTTGCCCAGGCTAGTCTTGAACTCTTGAGCTCAAGTGATCCTCCCACCTTGGCCTCCCAAAGTGCTGGGATTGCAGGTGTGAGCCACCACACCCTGTCGGAAGTCTTCTATCCAAACAAAAGGGCGAGTAGTGCTTGAAGCAGTGGCCGCCATCTTGTGACTAGGATGGCAGCGCCAGGAGGCACTGGGAGATAGTGACCCAGAGCTGTGACACCATGGAGTGTATGGACCAGCTTGGAGCTCCTTCCCTCTAGACTTTCTGCTCTAAGAGGCAAGTCATGCTCTTACTATTTCAGGCCTCCTTAGTTCAATTTTCTCTTACTTATAGCTGCATGTGCCAAACTGACGGAGCTCATTTTGTGGATGCTGAGGTAGGTAGATGCGTCTACTGTTGCCTATTTACTTTGCACCTATTGTGTGCAGGGCACTGTAGGTGATACAAATCAGAACCTGTACTCATCCTGCCTGGGAAGTACTAGCAGACTAGAAGAACTGTGGGGCACATACAACAAATTCTAATGCCAGGTAGAATGTGGGAGGTACAGAAGGAGCATTTTAGGGATTGAGAGAGATACCTCTTTTAGGTCGGTAGGGGGTTTTCAAGCAGAGAAATCAAGGAAGGCTGCATGGAGGAGGCAGCGTTCGAATTGGGTCTGCAAAGAGCTGCAGTACATAAGGGAGGCCTCTGGACCATGGAGACACTTGGCTTCCAGTCTCTAATTAGACTGGTGAGCAGGAAGCTTCACTCACTCACTCAGGCTGTCAGGTCAGGAAGTTTACAGAAAAAAAATCCCACCTTCTTTGGGTGGAAGTGGGGGTGGAGGACTTGTAGCCCAGGCCTGCCTTCTGAAACCACCTCCTGCTGCCTTGAAAGAGAGTCCCTGTACTTTTCATAGGAAAAAAAAATATATAGTAAAGAAAAGAATATGGTTCTAGGTTTGTAATAATAAGGACCAGCACTTATTGAGTGCTTACCATGTACTGGGAATGCAATCATAGGTTCATTTAATCCTCACAACTGCTCTATGAAGTAGGTGCCATTATTAGCCTCATTTAATAGATGAGGAAACTGAGATGCAGAGAGATTTAGAAACGTGTCCAAAATCATGGAACTGGTGGGAGTCTTATACTAGGGCATGTCCTGACTCTGAGCTGCAAAGTGAAGAGGCCAGCCAAGGTGATGAGCCTCCCAAGGGCAGTGCCCCTCTGCTTGAGGGCCTCAGTCAGTGCTCTCCCAGGAGCCTCCCAAGGGCAGTTCCCATCTACTTGAGGGCCTCAGTCAATGCTCTCCCAAGAGTCAGGCTGGACATAGGCGATCTGGTAGAGGAAGCTTTACCTCCTCTACCTCCTCACCCTCCTCACAGAACTCACTGAATCTGGAGCACCCTGTGCCTCAGGTGCCACCCAAGGGCATTTTTACAGAGCTCCTGTTCGCCCACAATAAAGGTGACATTTCCTAGCTTCTGTTGCTGCCAGGTGTGGCCAGTGTGCTCCCGATTCGGTGGGCTCAAGTGATCCTCCCACCTTGGCCTCCCAAAGTGCTGGGATTACAGGTGTGAGCCACCACGCCGTCAGAAGTTTTCTGTCCAAACAAAAGGGAGAGTAGTGCTTGGAGTGGTGGCAGCCATCTTGTGACTAGGATGGCAGGGCCAGGAGGTACTGGGAGATGGTGACCCAGAGCCGGCCTCTTGGCTTTGCAGCTCAGAGTCAGAACATGTCCTAGTTATGACTAAGTCCGAGTTATTGACTAAGTCCTGGTCAATGACATTAAGTGGATATGGTATGTGGTACATCCTTAAAAGATGGCTGGTGACCATCTGCCCTCCTTTCTACAGCCCTGCTTACATCTGCTGGCTGGGATGGGAAATGAGGCTGGGGGTGAGCAGACACTTAGAATATGAGGACAAGAGAGGAGCAGCTGCTCTACCAGCCCTGCACTGCCCACCCAGAATGCCACCAGGGAGAGAAATCAGCTTCTCTGTCGCTGGAGCCACAGACATCCTGGGTCTCTGTTCCGTACAGCTGAACTGCATCCTGATTGATTTCGGAATGATGCCTATTACCAAGGAGGATTATGGGAAAGAAAAGGTTATTGGAAAATGTATGGTCCAGAAGGCCCAGGGAGAGGGCGAGGCTGGAAGGGCCTGGCCCCTTTGTAGCATGTCAGCCACCAGCCTCTCACAGGTTATCACACTCGCCTCCTGTTCACATCTGCCCAGTAGGATACTGTCTGCCACAGGTTGTAAATACTCCATTACAGGGGTCGTATGTAACATTTTTAACAATATAAGCACACAGGCACCCAAGAAATGCTTTTCATGATGATGGACTCAGCTAATCAACTCCCCTGCATCCCACATCATCAATACCAACCAAAAAGAATACTGAGGGGACAGTCCTTTCCGCTTAGCGAAGCTTACAGGAGACAAGAGAAAGCACACCTCAGACAAGTAAAATCGGATGAAAAAAGAATGAGCACCTACTTCACGCCAGCAAGATGGCTAGATGCAGTACATGTATTATTTTCTGACCTCACCACAAATATGCGAGGGCAGGTTTTGGTCATTGCCTGTTTACAGAAGAGGAAACAGGTTTCGAAAGGTTGAGAGACTTGCCCAAAGTAAAGTGGCTGAGCCCAGATTCAAACGCAAGACTATCAGACTCCAAACCCCACCTCTTCTGCTCACGGCCTGAGAGCACGTGACTGCATTCCCCTTTCACTACCGCTTTTACCCAGCATCTCGCCACATGATTTGGTGGTTTGGTATTGAGGAGGTAGAGAGTATTAGGCTGCAGGGGGCTGTCAGGATGAATTTAGGGCAGCGAACAGGTCTTTTCCCACATGGGAAGATGATCTGGCTACTCCCTGTCTCCTCAACCATATTCTTGCCTAATAAAAGCAGGAATGTTGCTGCCTCCTGTCTGTAATACCTAATAATGCCTAGAAAGTAATTGTAAAAGAATTTATTACAAACCGGCAACTTTATCATAAAAGGCCTTGGAGCAATAATTGCTTTCATTAAATAAAACCTATAAAATATATTTCTAATTTTATTTCAGGGCCAAATGAAAGTCAAGAGAAAAGCCTAGTTCTCATATCAACCTGAATTAGAGAGAGAGAAAAAAGAAAGAAAATCCAGTTTCAGAAGTTCTGTAGAAGCAGCAGGAGGCCAGAGTTAGAAGTGCAAGTCTCAGGGAAACTTCTCATCTAAGCTGCTTTCCAAGCCAGAGTCAGCAGCCCTGGGACATTCTTCTGCCTGACATTCCCCTTTGAGCTGCGCTTGCCTGTCCAGCCTCCCCTCTTCACTCTGCTCCCCTTTTCCTTTCCCCACAAAGATTCCATAGCTCACAGCTTCCTGGATCAAGGGATCTGCTACCCTAACAGAAGAGTAGCAGGTGGAGGACAGGGTAACGAGAGCCTTTTTCCATTTCAAAAAAAAAAAGTTAATGGAGATAATTTTCTCAAATTTAGGTTTCTCTCACCAATTTTTCTATACTTGCTAGCATTTGCTAACGTTTTGTCCGTCCCAAAATCAAGTGTGAAGAGCTGTCTGATTTACCCCAAGATAACTGATTTCAGTATTCACAGTATTTGCGGGTGCAGGGTTGGGGGTGGAGTGTTGGCAAAGAGCCGCATGAGTTTCGGACTTGTAAATAGTGGCAAGGCCTTTCCATTGCTGTGTCCCCAGAAGGAGAGGAAAGAGGCCAAGCCTGTCTTGGGGTTTGTGGGAGGGAGGATTCTAGTTCTTATTCTCTACTATGTCAAGCTCTAGATTAAAGGCCAGCAAACTTTCTGCAAAGGGCCAGAAAGTATTTAAGGCTTAAAACCCATATGGTCTCTGTGAGAACTACTCCACTCTGCACTGTAGCAGGAAAGTAGCTATAGACAATAAGGAAATGAACAGGTGTTCCAATAAAACTTTATAAAAATAGGCAGAGGGGCCACATTTGGCCCACAGGCTGTTGTTTGCTGGTCCCTGCTCTAGATAACAGTACCCTCAAATGGAATGCTAACTTTGACAATGGCAACGAGACAAATCTGGATAATGCTTTCTATCTCCACCATGACTTGTGATAAAATTTACCATTCTCTGAGGGGTACAAATATAAATAATGATCCTAGCAATAACATAATAGCGCACATTTGAGCTATAAAGAAGAAAAGTAAATACTTTTATATTTAGATAACTAAATTATTTTCTAATTCCAAGATTACAGGCGTGAGAAGAAAGTGTATGAAGAGGAAAGTCATTTAAAGCACCCATTACACGTTAATTTTTCATTTTCCATGACTTGCCATCAACGAGGGAATGACTTAACCTAAAATGACTATAAAAAATGGTTTCACTCTTTGATCAGGAAGCTCAGAACACTAACTATGAAGTTAGTAATGGTTTCAGTATTATTGCAAGTCATAATGGAAATGATTTGCACTATGGTAGAGAGAAAAAGAAAAAGCTCAAGGATTGTTAATTAACTTCACTGTTTCTCCACAAATGGTAGGAGTATTAAAAACAAGATTGCTGAAGTGCAAACATGAGGATTTAATGAACAATGGGATGTAATTGAAGTAACAGAGAATGACTTAATCGGGACAGTGGGTTGTTTAATTACGGGGCTAATGGATCTTCTGCAAGGACGAACTAAATGGAACAGAAGAAGCCAGCACTGGCAGGCAGAGCACTGTTAAAGGAAGTGTACCCGTAAGAAACTCCTGGTAGAGACATTAGGACTCTGTTATATATGAGATATTTCATTAAACGTAATTGTCCCAAAATGGTAACTGCTAGAGAAAGAGACAGACGGGGGTAGGCTGCCATAAATCAAACTGGAGGCATTCATATTTCTGCAGGCATGTACTTGTGTTTTTTCAAGAATTTCTAATAATCTTGAAAACTTTCTTTAGATATTTTTTTCAGAACACTGTTTTCCAGGGTGCCAAGATGCTACCTCTCAGATACAGCAGATTGGCAAGCTCATTTTCTGAGTTTAAGAGTTCAAAAAACCATTTCACACCTAACTTTGATTACAAGTCAACTTCCTCTTGCTAATTCAGCATGCTTGCTACGAGTTACTGGTTTTCCTCATCTCCTCCTGAAAGTGAAGCAAACGTCCCTTCTCCCACGTGAAATCCTCAAACTTTCACTAACTCCTCCAAAGTTCCACTCTTGACAAAACGCAAGCTGAATGAGTCTGAGATTCTCCATCAACAAAATCAAACATGTTCAAAATTTTGCAAAGGTGAAAAAGCCCAGCAGGGCAATAGGTCTTATTCTCGGCCGGATGCAGTGGCTCACACCTGTAATCCCAGCACTTTGGGAGGACAAGGCAGGTAGATCACTTGAGGCCAGGAGTTCAAAACCAGGCTAGCCAACATGGCGAAAACCAGTTTCTACTAAAAATACAAGCATCACCCCGGCATGGTGGCAGGTGCCTATAATCCCAGGTACTTGGGAGGCTGAGGCAGGAGAATCGCTTGAACCCAGGAGGCGGAGGTTGCAGTGAGCCGAGACTGCGCCACTGCACTCCAGCCCGTGCTACAGAGTGATACTCCGTCTTAAAAAAAAAAAAAAAAAAAAAAAAAAAAAGGTCTTACTGTCTTACGGCTGTCCGACCTGAATTCCTAGATATTAAGAAAAGACTAAAGTCCTGTGTGTGCACAGCCCTACCCCTGGCGCTGACATTAGGGAGGATGCAGATATCAGGGCATTCTGTCTCACTGTTGCCTCATTAAACACCAGCCTGGAATGCCTTGATAGAGAAGGATGGTTTCTTATGGTCCTGAAGGAAGCATGCTCTAGGGGACTTGGCTTGGATTTTTGGCAAGACAGAGGAATTTTCTTCTCAATATGCAGGAACAGAGAATTACTTCCCAGGGCCCATTTGTTAGTATCATGATTTCGTGTATAAGAAATTGGCAAGATGCCTTTATGTTCTAGAAAACCCCCCATACCTCGGGGAGAACACATCCTCATCTGAGAGGTGTGAAAGCTAACTTTTAGGTTGCTATATGAGGTGCTGCGCTTCTGAGCATTTAGCTGAACACGAGTTTGGGAGCCTTTTTTCCAAACGTGTCCCTGCCTTGGCACCAGGTTCTATCATTTCAAGTGGTTCGTGAGGACGCTCTTGATTTCTGACTTTCCTTTCCTTGAAAGAATCTGCCCCCAACCTCCCGCCTCCCTAGCACATATGGACACACAGAATCAGTTTGTTCACCACACCTTGGTTTTCAATGACATAAACCACCTCAGGCAAATTTGGGAAATCAAGTCCTAAAACAGCTGGGTGTACATGCTTGGGAGGGGCAGGTGGGGGAAGTGAAAAAGAGGGGGAAGAGGGAAGGGAGGAAGAAAGAAAATTAGAAATATGGTGGTTCAGGCTGGGGGAAATGCCTGAAAGGAAATGAAAAACTTAAATTTTTATATTGACCTTCTGCTAACAGTTTGTCACACAAGCACAGACGGATCATGTGCCTTCTCTGTAGCTTCTGGTACAACCACCCACCATGAAAGGGGGCTGGGCCAGGCCCCATAAGAGGTACTAACCATTTTTAATGGCAAGGCCCCTAAAAACAAGTGGCCCATTCCTTTTTCCAGGCTCAACTCTATGTACCGGCAAATCTGAATTTGAAAAGGAAGATTTATGTGGATTTCTGAAATTGTGATTTTCCATTACCCTTTTTCCCCAGGGGCTATAAAGAAAAATTTCAAGAGTCTGACATGAATTTCTTCAGCATCAAGTAACATTTTGATGATGAGTTGAGTGTTAACAAATCAGAAACACATGGTCTTAATTGACTGTGAAATAAATAATGTTTCAAAATGAAAGGGAGAAAACACGTTCAGATGTAAAGCATTAAAAAGGCTTCAAAACCTCAAAAGTTGCCTCAGACATCTGACTTCTTCCTGATTCCAACCCCGTCTTCTCCTTTCCTGTCCTTCCTGTTTGGGTCCAATAGTATCTTGACTGAAATACTGGAGGATTCCCCTGACTGTATTCATTTGCAAATATTTCTCTTTGGGGATCTTTGGGACTTCTAAAATGTCTTAAAGTAAAAGCACAAACATCATCTAGTTTGGGAATAACAAGCCCAGGATCAGTGAAAGGTGAGTCAACAGGCCCTGTGCAAAGTTTATCTCTTGTTCTCCAAGATACCCAGTGGTGTCCAGGCTGAACACACATCAGAGTTATCTGGAAGGTTTGCAAAATATATCCATGCCTGGGCTCCCTCCCCAGAGATTCTGATTCAGTCAGTCCTGAGGGAAAGCCCGGGCACTGGTATATTTGGACCTGCAGTTTAAACAAGGGTTCAATGAGATCTGGATCAAATGGAATAAAGTTTTAGGTAGCATTCATGTGCCAGGCAATGTTCTAAGTGCTTTTTATAATACTGACTCTTAATCCTCAAAACACCTCATGAGATGGGTAGGAACCATGACCATCATTTCCATTTCACATGGGAGGAGAATGAGGCACAGAGAGGTTTAGAAACTTGCCCAACATTACACAGCTAACCAGTGGCAGAGGCAGGATTCCAACCTGTCTGGCCCCAGAGTCCACACTGTTAACCACTCTACCAATAGTTGTCAAGCAGCATCTGCAGCATCAGGAAGCTGGTTAGAGAAGTGAATTCTCGGGCCATAGCCTAGATTTACTGCATCAGAAACTCCAGCATGCTGCCTAGCGACTGGTGTTTAGCGAGTTTTCTGGGAGATTCTGCTAGATGCTCAAGTTTGAGAACCACTGCAGCCCACTGTCCGGCCTCTCAGATGCGGATGGGTATATTAACACAATTCAGAACGCTGAGAAGTGTTGACTTTCAGCTCAGCTTCCCGCTCTCGGATGGCAGTCGTGCATGGCGCCATCTTCAATGGAGGGGTGAGCCGCACATGGCAGTGGCAGAAAACTTGAAACAGCTGACCTACGGACTATTCTCCCACCAGAGGACATAACCATAACACAGTCCGCGGCAAAGTGGTGCCTTCTCCAATTAGGGAACGAATTCTTCCCGGATGACACTGCAGTCCCCACCATCCAAAGCAAAGCCACAGGAGACTCAGCTCTCTTAATGAGCAATTCCCAAACCCCACTGTAATCTTTTCCTCCTCCACTAACGAGATCATGAAGAAGCCCAGAATCTTCATAAAGCTAAAGATCAAACCAAAACACAGCAGTCTCTTCTCCAAGTCTCTATTAACAGAAAAGCATAGAAAATTCCTAATTCTGAAGTTCCTTTCCCTGCTTGGCTCCCTCTCTGAAATTCCCGAATGTGCCCCAAATTGGGCTTTTTTTCTTTAGGAAGGGCATGGGGTGGGTGCGGTGGGGATGAATTAAAAAGAAGTTCTCAAACGGGTGAAACCCTCCAGCAGCTAGGCAATCATCTTCCTGTAGTGATTTACAGCGTTCCTCTAAAAATATCTATGAGATCACAGTACATTAAGTGCATGACACCAAACATTTGTAACTAATCCATGAAAATAAAGTAAAGGCGTCACGTTGTATGGGGAACGCAGTGGAATTTGTCTTGTGTTATCGTTCTAAAATAAGACGGCCTCAATTTGGTTGAAATATATCTTCACACATTGTCTTCCCAGAGCACAGCCATTTGAGAAATTCTGATTGCAATTATAAGTGCTGAATAGGGAGTACTTTGCATTTCCTTTGACGACACTGAAAGCTATAAGCAATCCTGATATTAAAATCTTTGGAAATTGATGAGTACCCCAGGCATCATTACAATACTTTCTCCCCCAATCTCAGTAATTAAAATCTGTTATGTGAACGCATGTTAATATTTTTATCAACTGTTTTTAATTAACTAAACACACAGGGCCTCCTGCAGTAGAAATGATACCATTTCATTTTAAGTGACCCACCCCCCCCCCCAATTCCCTGCCAGATTTATTTGGGAGTCTGGCTGGGAGCTTTATGGAAAACATACCACAGTACTGAATTCTGGAACCTGCCACAACAGCCAGTCTTCATTAAGTGTGTACAGAGCTTTGCAAGTGATTACATCCACGGGACCCTTGTTAATTTTCTGGTTCAGAGTCGTCACCAGCAAATAGAAGGGCTCTCCAACAGTCTCCTTGGAAAAGACACGAAGGTGACAGTTAGCTTTCCGTGGAATCCACTGTACTTTCCAAAGAATTAAAGTTTCTGTTGATGGCAGTAAGGCAGGAGACAGGAGGCAGGGTTTTCTAACACAAAACTCCCAAGAAAATACATGTTGCTGTGCTTGGGATTGGATGCAAAACTCAGAAAACCGCCTCCTCTCTCCATCGTGAATGCACATGTGCACACGCGCACGCGTGCACATTCATAGCAACGTGCAGTACCCACAGTATCCCTTATTTTATGTTTAAACTTACATATGGCAGACTAATGCTCATCAGTGGGTTAATGCCTAGGAACAGTTAGTAGATGTGGAGAGTGTACCTTTGTTTACATTCGTATTTAATCGCCCTTTAGCAAGCCAGAAATAAACGACATTTTAAAACAAATGCACAATTATCCTTAGTAACAAGGATAAATGTAAGAACTTTTATACATTTGCCAAAAACAATGTTTTTTGGTGTTAACAGCACTTCTTGAAGGAAGCGGCCTGCCGTTCAACAGTTTGCAGCCTCATCTCCTCCCCATGGGTCCAGCCCAGCCCAGGCAGTTCCCAGACGCACCCTGCACAGTCCCACCTGGACACGTTTTCCGGTGCTGGGTCAGAGGGACTCCATCTTTTTCCCTGAACCAGAGCCAATTCCATTTCCTTTAAGGTTTTTCCCCAAACACTCAGCCCATCCTGATTGGCTCTTTCTTCAAATTTAAGCCACACGCATTTTTCCTGTCTGGGGGTGGGACTGCCTCCCCTGCTGCGATGGAAATGGCTCACATTTGCAACCACGGATATCTGTATTCCAAAGGGCTCTGAGCACCTCAAGTGGGAGGCTGTGTGTTCTCTTTCCACGGCATCCTCCCAAGGCACGTAGCCCTGGGTCAGCTGTAGAGTATTTGCTAAATAACGAACCTTCCGTAATCAATGGACATTAGGCCTCTGTGGTGGAGGAAGAACCGTGGCTAGGAAGTCAAAGTGCCTTAGTGATGATGAAAGGCCAGCCACGTGGCTGGGACTTGAAGCACCAGTTAACAGAGTCAAGCTTGACAAGCGATACATCTGGCTGGGAAAGGAGGATTCCACTGGGTCTCACCTGCTTTCCCCTGCGCAGGCAAGTTACCTAAGACATCTTAAGTCTCTCAGGATCCCACCCCAACCCTGTCCCTTCCTTTATCCTTGCTGCAGGAATATCTGCCCTCCCCAGTCCTCGGGCTTCCTCTTGCCACCCTGCAGCTCCCTTTCGGCTTCTGTCCCCGCTGTGATACATCCTTAAGTTTCCTCTTCAGGGCAGGGCAGAAGTGGAAGTTCAGAAATTTCCAAGGTAGGGAGGGCAGCAGGACTAGTGCATGACATTTAACTCTCATGAGAAACTTCCTTTATTTAGTGGTTTACAACCTCAACCCTCTCTTCTCTTTCCCTCCACCGCCCACCCCCCACCCCAAGTAATGCCCTGACCACAAAACTAGAACCTCTTTTCCTCCAGCACAGATCAGAAGGGAGGCTGAGAACCCTTGGACAGGGGCTGCGTATTCCCGCGGGGGTTGGTGTCGGGGGCCAGGTGGGCTCTCGGGGGCTGTGTGAAGGGGTAGCTCTCAACTCAGGAGGCCTGTGGTCAGGAATTCTCCAGAACTTTCTGGAGGGTAGCTAGACTGAGCTAAGTAACCTCTGGCCCTACACTCTGCCCATGCTCCTGGGTCTAACCCTGGCTAATCACCAGAATCCCTTGGGGGCTCTTAAGAATTCAGATGCCTGGGCCCCACTCGACCTACACAGCTGCCATCTCTCTGAAGAATGAGGCCTGGGTATCTGTAGTTTGCATACCTTCCCGGGGCTGGGGGCAGGGCGGGAGACGGGGGTGGAGGAGGATTCTGACGTGTGGCCGATGTGGGGAATCACAGGGCCATGAGGTTTGTCACCACTGAACACAACTTTAAGGCAAGTCACAGCCGCTGCGTACATGATTCCCCTCCCCCACGGGTCAGGCTTCGACACTTTAACAGACCAGGGCAGATTCCATCTTTTCAGTGCACAGAGGGGTGGCTAAGAGCTCTTGGACCCGGGCACTGTCCCACAGTAGCAGTGAGATCTGGGAAGAGTCACAGCTCTTCTGTGTGTTCCAGTTCCCCCACATGCAAAATGGTCGTGAAGACACTCAGCTCACAGGACCGTTAAGGAGATGAAATGAGAAAAGGTAGGTAAAGCTCTTAGCATGCTGTCTGGCACATTCAATAAATGGCATTATTATTTTACCCACAAAGCCCTGGTGTCTTGGAAGGGAAAGTTACCTGGCAGTCACGGAGCTACTGTCACCCACTAAACGTCTGTGGGGTAGGACAGGAGGACTAGGGCCGTTGGTGTCCCAGACCCTCTTGAGCACCTGGTGGAGGGACATCCGACCCCTGCACCAGCTGGAATTATTCCACTGAAAGTGAAAGTATCGCCGACTGGCTGGATGCCACTTCCTCCTGGCGAGCCGAGCCGCCCCCTCACCACCCAGAGTGCTCGAGACGCTCTTGAATCAGCACTGTGAAATCTTGACCCAGAATGCTTTGCCCAAGGAGGCCGTTTGGGCTCGCAGCCCAGATTTTCTGAAATCTCACCCCTCTAATGCCCAAGAGCAGCCCTTCAAAACTCAGAGTTAAGAATCACAAGATCCAGTAGAAAAAGCTGGAAAGGGATTTAAAGGTAACGCCCACACACGCCCGTCATCTGGTGGATTGAAAACACATGCCCAGATGGAACGAGCCGTGCCTAGGGACACACAGCTGACTGGGGCTGAGATGATTCCAGAGCCCAGACCTACTGCTTCTAACCAAGACCCCTAGTCTGGTGCTCTCTCTACTACCTCAGGGGCTTGCAAAAATCATGGATTGCTGGGCTCCACTTCCAGAGCTTCTGATCCAGTGAGACCGTGGTGGGGCAGGAGTTGGCCTCTGAAGACCAAGACCAGGGAACTGAGTGAGAGTCCTGGTGCCTCCATCTAGCAGCTGTTGTGGCTAAAGCAAAGATAGTGGGAAACAAAAAATATTCGTCCCAGAAATAACTGGCTCAACATCTCCCCAAAGGCTCTGATGATTTATACCAAGTAAACAGAAAAGAAGGCAGATTTCATTAATCTTAATAAATGGGTATTGCCTTAGGGAGAGGAAGGGGTTGGTGAGAAATAAAAAAAATGTTGTGCATCTACTTGTAAGATTGCATTAAACATTAAACTAAACACAGTCTATTTAAAGCACTGCTGTTGGATCTAAACTTAAGTAGCACTGTTAAAACCTGTGGCATAGCAGTGTATCTTATTCAAAGTTTAATTAGATTTCCGAACTAGCTACAAATACACAATTATGCAGTTTTGCTGGAATCTGGATGGCTGGTAAAATTAAAGGATAAGAATCTTCTGTACCAGGTGAAGATCGAGTTCAACAGGACACCTTTATTTTCACATTAATATTTCATAATAGTAATGGCCAACATTTATGGAGGCTTCCTTAGTGCTAAGCAATTGCATGTTTTCTCATCGGCACTTCAAAACAGTCTAAAATCTTCTTCCAATCTCTAGGTTATAAAACCAAGTAAGTGGTGAAGTCTAGATTCAGATCAAGCCAACCCTCTTCACCGCTGGAATCTATAGAAAGTTTGCATTTGAAAAGATTTTAAAGTTCAATTAGATTACAACCACATGCACACAGTCACTCCAACAAAGCAAACTCCAGGGGGAGGCAGCTCTTTGGAGAGCTGCTTTAATGCGGAATGACGGGTAGGAATTGACTGCAATTAGCTTACAGTGTATTGGTAGGTAATGGGTATTTCTACAATGCTTCAGAGGGCCTGTAACAGTTTGTTCTCTTTGGTGTTTGAAATATTCCCTTTTCGCAGTACAATTTCTTAAATGGGCTGACTGGGCTCTGGGTGTGAATTGATGTGAGGTGAACTCACTTGAAAAGTCTCACCTGAGGAAATTCTAAATGAATTACATTTGCATAGGCCCGTTGCAGCAAAAACAATGTTTACTTTCCCCCTCTCTGTTCTGGGTCAGGACCAAGATGAAACACGGTTAAATGCTGACACCATCGAGCATTCAGGATTTATCCTGTCAAAGGCATCAGAGTCCGCTAAAAATACCTGCCTATTGTCTTACCTCTGACACTGCTGAGGGATGTGACACTTACCCGGAGAAACCCAGAAAGGCAGACGGACATCCAGTTTGTGAGGAGTTTTTCGACCACGGACTCCGTGCGTCTCAGCATGAGTTTAGGCTGCATGTTACTACACTGTTCCATCAAGTCCCTGGTCAGCACCTCCAGGATGCTGGTCAGGTAGACCAGCTTGGTTTGCAGGGCAATGGTTAGGAAGGAGGCGAACAGACACCTGTTGAAAAAGAGAGCTGGGTGAACCATCAGCTGCAGGCCTAGCAGGACACTGATGGGAGTTTCCATGGAAGCTCACTGGCAGGGCAGGGAGCTGGCTTGTTGGGTTGGGAGCTTTTTTTTAAAGTTTAGATTCTAACCACTTCTATCTCTAGAACATTTTCTGTGTTTTCAGCATTTAAACTAGAGTGGTAACAAGAAGTGAGTTTTCCAAAGTTTCAGGATGTTTTAAAAATAAAAAATAACACTTCTGCTTTTTTGATTAAGAATTTATGGGCTGGGCATGGTAGTTCACGCCTATAATCCCAGCACTTTGGGAGTCCAAAGCAGGCAGATCACCTGAGGTCAGGAGTTCGAGACCAGCCTGGTCAATGTGGTGAAACCCTGTCTCTACTAAAAATACAAAAATTAGCCAGGCGTGGTGGCACGCTGCTGTGGTCCCAGCTACTGGGGAGGTTGAGGCAGGAGAATTGCTTGAACCCAGAAGGTGAAGGTTGCAGCGAGCCTAGATTGTGCCACTGCACTCCAGCCTGCGCAACAGACCAAGACTCCGTCTTAAGAGAAAAAAAAAAAAGAATTCATGTGGGTTTTTTGGAGTGTTGGAGTTTTTCAGGGTTACTTGGGGGTGGGAGGGTTGTGTGTGTGTCTTCAAAATAGACTTTGTGTTGGGAGCTGGGGGCAGGAGGCTGAAGCAGCAGGATCGCTTGAGGCCAGGGTCTGAATCCAGCCTAAGCAACATAGCGAAACCCTGTCTCAAATTTTTTTAAAAAGGGCTAGGCACAGTGGCTTATGCTTGTAATCCTTGCAGAAGCGGGTATCGTGTGAGGTCAGGAGTTTGAGACCAGCCTGGGCAATACAGCACTTTTTTTGGATCATGTAGTAGAGATGGGGTCTGTATTACTACAACAACAACATTCGTGGGGTGTGGTGGCATGCACCTGTAGTTCCAGCTACTTGGGAAGGCTGAGGCAGGAGGGTAGCTTGAGCCCAGGAGGATGAGGCTGCAGTGAGCTACGATCACACACTTCAGCCTAGGCCACAGAGTGAGATTCCAACTAAAAAAATAAAAATTGTGTTGGGTGGTATGATCTAAATGGAGATAAGGCTGCAAAAACTTCCAATCAAACAGCGTTTGGAAAAGTGCATGTTCTCAAG
This sequence comes from Papio anubis, assembly GCF_008728515.1. Classification (NCBI taxonomy): domain Eukaryota; kingdom Metazoa; phylum Chordata; class Mammalia; order Primates; family Cercopithecidae; genus Papio; species Papio anubis. The sequence continues at coordinate 88,696,539 of NC_044984.1, read as the reverse complement.
AGACCACGTGCAGATAGTGGTTTGGAAATAAAATATAGGACTCAGGTTTGATTTCTTTCTCTCTCTTTTTTTTGTAGAGACAAGGTTTTGCTGTGTTGGTCGGGCTGGTCTTGAACTCCTGGCCTCAAGTGATTGCCTGCCTTGGCCTCCCAAAATGCTGGGATTACAGCCATAAGCCACCATGCCCAGCCTGATTTTCTCTTCTTAAAGGCTTTTAAAACATCGGAGAATGGACTAATACCTGTCCTTCACAGAAAAGTTCTTCTGCTTTTCAAGGGTGTGGATGACAGTAACAAGAAAGCTTTTATTACAGATTAGGGCATCCAAAGCTGTGAGACTTTCATTCTTGTCATTGGCGTCTCTGTTCTGAAAAAAAGAAAAAAAATATATAGTATAATACAAAATCATATGTAAGTTTAAGGTTAGAAAGTAGATCCACAATGGGTTTTCCAAGACAATGAACTATTTAATATTGAATTCATGATCCAAAAAAACCACAATAAAAATTCAAAGTAATAATCATGGAGATGATAATGATGATAACACTATGAACATCAGGCAGTCACTGGGCTAAAAATGAAAACGCAGAGACTTACATGCATATCTTCAGTGAAGATGTGGGTGAAGCCACCTGACTGAGAGGAAGGAGACACTTTTATTATTCATAACATCCAAAGGAAATGAAGAGTGTATTTTTGTTATAATACCCAAGTCCGTTTTAATAAAGTAGAGACACTATTTGCTAATCTGAAGCGCCCCTGGGTTTATGGTGGCTGCATATTCTCTAATATATAATAATAATTATTCAGCTTTCAAGAAATGCCACTGAATTCCGAAAGCCTCCAAGAATAATTATCATGGCATCAGTCCTAGGTTTGGTAGATGAAGGTATCATCTCACATTTTAGAAGAAGTGATTTAAGAGTTAAAGGAGGGGTCATTGATGAAGATTATGCAAATATCAGACCGCTCTTCAAGCAATTTACCTTCTAAAGATAAAGACTAAATTACGTTGCTAAGTTTTACAAGTCTTACCTAAGTAGCATCTACGGTTTCAATAAACAATGACACTGAAAACAGGGGGTAGTTAAAAGTATAGAATCTGGACCAAACTACTTGGGTTCCAGTCCTGGTTTTAATCACATACTGATCACATGACGTGGGATGTGTTACCTAACCTCTCTGTGTCTGACTTGCCTCATCTCTGAAATGGGGACAATAATGGTTCCCACCAGAGGTTTAGTGTGAAAATAAAATGTGTGCAGAGTAAGTGCCTTGTGTCAGTTATCATTACTGGTTTTATTCCTAATTTATAGCAAACTAGACCACAATGCTATTACCCCACTGGTTTCTAAATGCTAGGTAGCTCTGGAATAGAAATTTCAAAATTCGAGGGTTTGTAGTGTACCATAAATCTTATTAAAAATTAAAGGTTAAACTTTAAAAGTATGTTAAGCAATACTTTGAGTCCACAGAATGAGACTCTAAACTGAAAACATTCAGGTTTTTCTTCCTTTTTGATAATAGAAACTTTGAGCTAATTTTATATCTTGTGAAGTAAATTTCTTCTGTAGAGAATTTTGCTTCATAGTTTCAAATTTGCTAGCCCAAGCAAAAGACCTAAAACTCTTTTCGCCATATCCTCCCCTAGTTAAAAGCAAGAAAGTCCCAAAAAACAAACTGAAAAAAACCCCTAGACCCTAGGTTTGCATTTTCTAGTTCTTAATATTTTTCTGCTGAACCAACTTCATGTAAATGGACAGGAGAAACAGGTTGATTCTTAATCATAAATACTGAAGTGCCACCCTGGCTCTCTGTGTGTTTTTGTTTCTTTGTTTTGAGACGGAGTCTTGCTCTGTCACCCAGGCTGGAGTGCAGTGGCGCAATCTCAGCTCACTGTGACCTCCACCTCCCAGGTTCAAGCAATTCTTTTTTTTTTTTTTTTTTTTGAGACGGAGTCTTGCTCTGTCGCCCAGGCTGGAGTGCAGTGGCGCAATCTCAACTCACTGCAAGCTCTGTCTCCCGGGTTCACACCATTCTCCTGCCTCAGCCTCCCGAGAAGCTGGGACTACAGGCGCCCGCCACCATGCCTGGCTAATTTTTTTGTATTTTTTAGTAGAGACGGGGTTTCACCGTGTTAGCCAGGATGGTCTCGATCTCGGGTTCAAGCAATTCTCTGCCTCAGCCTCCCGAGTAGCTGGGATTACAGGTGTGCACCACCATCCCCGGCTAATTTTGTATTTTTAGTAGAGACGGGGTTTCACAATGTTGGCCAGGCTAGTCCCTAACTCCTGACCTCAAGTGATCCACCTGCCTCGGCCTCCCAAAGTGCTGGGATTACAGGCGTGAGGCACCATGCCCGGACCCGTGGCTCTCTGTGTTTTAAGGCTGTTTCCTCCTTTCATTCAAATTTCCCTTTTCTTCAGCTTAGATCCTCTGCCTACCCTTATTTCTTCTCCTATTTTATGCAACGCGAAGAAGAGTCAATATAATAAAAAGCAAGGCTCTAAAAGCCAAAACCAACAGGCAGAGCAAAGAACCCTGGCCTCCTTTGAGAACCTACAATCTCCTCTGGATTTTGCCTGTTGCTTTTTTGTAGGTGCTGAACACCCAAATCCTCCCCCTTCCCAGCCCCCAACCTCCAGGCCTAGAGGATTTGGCTTCCGATCAATCCATAAAGAGCCTAATTAATACCAGGACTTATCTACAGCCTGGAATGCATTTCAAGTGGCACTGTCTTCTTATGATGTGTTTCCCTGTTCTATCTTTTCTTAATTATTATAAATTCAATTTTGACTTAGGTCTTGTTGAAAGGGTTCTGACAAATTTATGCGTGTTTTTTTCCTGGGTTCTCTCCTTTAAACAACTTCTGACCTCAATTTTTATGGCTTTCCCAGTTGTTTTTCAAGATTATACATAACACTGAGTTAAATCAGTTTGGCTCCTTTGCAACTATCTCTCTTCTAAAATAAGGTAGCATTGTTCCTGGGATTTTTTTTTTTTTTTTTTTTTTTTGGAAACATTCAACTTGCAACAGTGTTCCTTTACATTCATTACTCTATCTTGTTCTTGATTACCAAATTTAGAAGATAAGAACATTTCTTTTCTCAGGCCACAGATCACTCTATTCAGCACTCAAGGGCAATCATTAACTGTAAAAGCCCACACAGCATTCATGTTGATAGTCAAAAATCTCCATTATTTTATTGCTTTTAAATTCTTAATGGGGATCTCAGATAGCTCAGAAATGGGACTCGTGATGCAACCTTTGCAGAGGTCCCGCACAGTCATCCTGATTCGGGGAATCGAATTCCCCTCCCCAGGCGATGTTCTGCCATAGAAATGGATGAGGTGGCAAATGGCAGATCTCAGTGCCTCGGTACTCTTGGAGGATAAGTTAAGGGAAACAAACTTCACCAGCACAAAAAGCTGAAGTCTTATTTACAGCCTTCTTGATTTATAACACTAAGGCTTGGACCAAAAAATATGGCAGGTGTTTTATGAAGGCATTCCAACCTCCAGACCCTGCATTACATATCATGGTGTCCTCTTCTAGAATTATAGAGAAACTGGAAATTGCTTACTGCATGTCTCTGAATTTCTGAACTCTAGGCTCCTGGCCAGTTGTTTTGGAGAAGCTTCTGGTAAGGTGATACAAACTCTCCTTTGGCCTGGAGAGGTATCAGCCATTGCTTAGAAGTCTAGATTGAAATGTGATCGTTGGTATTGATGTGTTTAAGAGGTTGGGCCTCTATGTGGTCATCAGATCGCAAAAAAGAAGGGCAAGATGGCGGAGCTGGGGTATCAGGACGTGGCAGTGATGATACGCAGGATGAGTGTACCTCGCCAAAGACTTGGGAGGATAAATGGAGAAGGCTGAGTGAGTGGGTGAGAAAATGGAGGCGTGAGAACATAGGTAAGACCAGCAACCCAAAGGGTTAAGTAGACGACTCCTCAGAGCCCCAGAACAAATGAATTAATCAGTTCGTGCATCTATGTCTACTAAATGAGGATGATACGAACTGATCAGCTGAAGAAAAACTACCGAAGAGAACCATAAGAACTTTACATGGCTAAAAATGCCTGTTTTCAACTCCAATTCCATCCATGTCTACTTTCCTCCCTTTTGACCGGTAGTATTTTTCCTTTCCAATTGAGAAGTAATAGTGAATAATCTAGTCGCTGCAATGTAAGTCATGCAGATAAACACAACAAATTGGCTAGCTCACAATTTATTGATTTTTAAATAAACTAGCTCACTTCCCAGCTACACATTCAGTTCTACATTGGGAGTAAAAGAAAGCAAAAACCATCACTCTGAGCTTCTGTCCCTCCTAGGTTTTTGTTACTGGGCAAAGAATAATCACCAGTGACCCATCACTGTTTTATACCCTAATCAATGCAATTAATAATTACCCTCCTCCCTGCTCTGCTTAAACTCAAACCATTATTTTGTACCAAGCATATTATCTATAGCTGCCTTGGAAGCAAACACTTGTTTTGACAACAGCAACAAGCACCTTCATTATTATTCAAGACTCAACCTTCGGAATATGATCAATGCTCTTTTACCTCAGGGAAGAAAGTTCTCAGAGCAAAATGTTTGTAGTCAAGGAAGGGAACAGTTCCAAAACTATCAACCACATCCAATTTATCCATCTGCAGCTCAGCAAAGCCTGCAAAACAGAATCCCAAGAGCAATATTTTAACTCAACAAACAATGGATAAGATCTTCTGCTGTTTTGTCTAACACAGGGTATGACCTTGGTTTTCATTAAAGAAGAAACAATAGATAATGACTTGGTTGGCTGCAGAGAAGAGCTGAAATAAAATGCAAAGCCAGGTCCAGGCCCTGCTGTTCCGTTGTCTTCTATTATACAAACAGTTCTCATTACTGTGGCCATCTCCATGTAAGGGTAAAAAAATAAAAATATAAATATAAAAGGCTTGTTTTTCTACAAATACAATTTTAGAGCCTACCGTCACGTATCTCTTTCCGGAGCTCGCTTTCCAGCAACTCTAGCTGTTGACTCTGTTTGCGACTCAGCTCCTTCGATTTGTGCCTGGTCACCCCCACGGCCGCTAAGAGACAGAGATGCTGCATTAGAGGGACATGTTCACTCAAAAACCAAAAATGAAAACAAATAGCAACCTTTACAGTTCTTAAAAACAAATAACAAAAAAACCAGATAGGGACAGAGAGCAAGAGCTAGAATGAAACTAGAAAATAGCATTGAAGAGCTGGATCTTATAAAAAAGAAAATTTCCCAGTGAGGGGTCACTCTGAAGAGGAAGATGCTGAAATGCAACAGAAAAAACCCAAAACCTTACTCATTTTACAAGTGAAAGCTAAATCAAATAACCTTCACTTGTAACCAAAGATCCCAGTTGGCTGAAATGTAATGGAACAAGCCAAGTTTCCCCACAGCTGCAGCCACTTGCATTGTTCCATTCTTTTTGAATGTTTGTAAGCATCCCTGGAGAAATAAAGTTGTGCTGCAAATGCAGAAAGGAACTGCAGATCCACAGTTGGCTACATGGGCCAAACCTGCATAGAGCTAATGAGGTGACATGATGAGCGAACCACAAGGAACTCCCATACCTCCTTACTGCTTCTAACTGTGCTGCAAAGGCCATAAACCAACCCAGTTCGGTTCTTGGGTTCATGTCCTTGCTCTGTCATTTACTAGCTGTGTGACCTGGGTTAAGTTCCTCAGCATCTCAGTGCCTGGCTGCCTTCTCTGTAAGAGTGCCTATCTCACTGTGATGCTGGGAGGATTATAAGAAGTAACTCATAAAAAGCATTAAGAATGTATTATTTAAAAAGTATAGGTATTCAACAATCAACCATCATTATTCTAGGAAGCTTCTCCTCACTTATACAAATTACAGCCAGGTGCTAGAGCTACAGCTACAGCGGTGGCTCACGTCTGTAATTCCAGCACTTTGAGAGGCTGAGGTGGGAGCATGGCTTGAGGCCAGGGGTTTGAGATCAGCCTGGGCAACAGAGAAAGACATTTTTCTGTCTTTACAAAAAAAAAAAAATATAGAACATTAGATGGGTGTGATGGTGCATGCCTGGCGTCCCACCCAGCTACTTGGGAGGCTGAGGTGGGAGGATCACTTGAGCCCAGGAGGTCAAGGCTGCAGTGAGCCGTGATCGTGTCACTGCACTCAGCCTGGGCAAAAAAGAGAGACCCTTTCTCCAAAAAAAAAAAAAAAAAGAAATTACATAATAGATGGGCTCTGCTACCAATAATGCTGGAGGAAACAAATACAGCTCTTCACTGGACTACTTCATAAAGTCAACAGTCTTAATAACATGCGTTGTGCATGTCTAAGAAAGGGTGGAGTATGTAGTGGTTCCCAAACTTACTTGACCATGGAACCTCCTTTTCCAGGACAGTCACTTGGGACCATTGTTCCTCAGACCTCAGTTTGAGCAACACTGACTTATGCACACAAAGGCTCATGTTTTCTAGCTCCAGAGACTTGCACAGGTATCAGCAATATAACAAGTGCTGGATGAACATCAGGTGAATAGATGCAGGGATGAATGAGTGAATATATGAGTGTATGGAAGGAGACATTGGCCACTGCCTGGACTAGCCATCAAATTTCAGAAAGGCAATACCTATGTTCAATCAAGAAATACAAAGTGTTTTTTTTGTTTTTTGTTTTTTTTGAGATGGAGTCTCACTCTGGCCAGGCTGGAGTGCAGTGGCACGATCTCGGCTCACTGCAACCTGCAGCTCCCAGGTTCAAATGATTTTCCTGCCTCAGCCTCCTGAGTAGCTGGGATTACAGGCACGTGCCACCACACCTGGCTAATTTTTGTAGTTTTAGTAGAGATGGGGTTTCACCACGTTGGTCAGGATGGTCTTGATCTCCTGACCTCGTGATCTGCCTGCCTCGGCCTCCCAAAATGCTGGGATTACAGGCGTGAGCCACCGGCCAAAGTGCTATTTGTTGGTAGATAAGACTTCCTTTTTCAAAGAAGGATGAGAGAAAATAGACTTCAAATGACAAGCAGCTCAGAACCACAGTCACAAACGAAATGGCTGCAGATATCAGCTACACAGATGTGTTAAATGGCCTAGGTGGAGACAATATGGAGTGGTGGCAACTGTGGTCAAAACCTAGGGAGCACGTTCCCTCTCTCAAGGGCATAGCTGCTACTCAGCTCTATTCAACGGATAATACAGAAATTTGGGATCCAATGATCCAAATCTTTCACATTTTCAAGAGATGTTTCCAAATGTGAATCACTAATTTTTAAATGTTATAAGCTACTTAATAGTTTTAGAAAATGCTACATGGGCAAAACAAAATATATTGGTGGGCCAGATGTAGCCAATGAGCAACCACCATGGGCTCACGGTGTGTGGATGAGCCTGGGACCACTTTAAGAGATGACATAGATTATTTAAAAAAAAAAAAAGTGTTTACTTTTTAGACACAGGGCCTCATTCTGTTGTCCAGGCTGGCATGCAGTGGCATGATCATAGCTCACTGTAACCTCAATTTCCTGGGTTTATGCAGTCCTTCCTCCTCGGCCTCCCAAAGTGTTGGAACTACAGGTGTGTGCCACTGTGCCCAGGCATGACCACACTTTTAAAGTGTGGTTCTGCCCAGAAAATCAAGACTGGGATGAGACTGGGGTGGTAGGTGGTGGGGGGTGGTCAGGATGAAATAACCAAGTCCTGGGAGCCCAAAATCCCAGAGAAGTTCTTAGAGAATTAAATAAATGAACATTTGTCACCACAATTCGAAGGAATGGAGAAGCAAAGTAGATTATATCCCTCAAATCCCAAGATACCATCTATGTAATCCAGCCTTCTATTAATGAAGCAACCTTAAAAAAAATTTGTTTTTTGTTTGTTCGTTTGTTTTTGAGATGGAATCTTGCTCTGTCCCCCAGGCTGGAGTGCAGTGGTGCGATCTCGGCTCACTGCAACCTCCGCCTCCCGTGTTCAAGAAATTCTGCAGCCTCAGTCTCCCGAGTAGCTGGGATTACAGGCTCCCGCCATCACACTGGCTAATTTTTGTATTTTTAGTAGAGATGGGGTTTCACCATGTTGGCCAAGCTGGTCTTGAACTCCTGACCTCAAGGCAATCCACCTGCCTCAGCCTCCCAAAGTGCTGGGATTATAGGCAGCAGCCACCACGCCTGGCCAAAAGAAAAGTTTAGAAAGCCCTCAGCATGTACCTATTATTCGTTTCTCAAAGTTTTGATTTGGGCTTTCACCCATTTATACTTAACTGAAGCAAACAGCCCCTGAAAGCTGAAAGTCTGCCTGCCTGGCGAGAGGCCCCAGGGAATAATTTCTCTGACAACATTAAACAGGGCACTTACCAAAAATGACAACCACTAGCAAGACAGGGAGCACAATCAGAAAATACCACGTGGAAGGAACTGACTCCTGCTCGACGTAGAGCTCCAGGTTTCCCAGCTTGACCTGATGGGACAAAGAATGTCATTAGACCCAGCTGAGTTGGGGACTGTATTTATTTACATAATTTCCCCCCTAAAATGGCTTCACAATACAAAAAGAAGCAGTGAGCTGGGTAGGATATCTGAGTTCAACTCTCATTTCTGTGGCAGATTGGCTATGTGTCCTTGGGCAAATCCAGAATATTCACTGTGCCTCAGTTTCCTGAAATGTCAGTTGACGTGTGCTGGACTACACCTTCAGAGTCTTAATTTTGGCCCTCTTTGCTCTGGGGGTTTTAAGTTGCAGGAGTGGGGGCAATAAAGAGGCAGTAACCTGTAGGCAAGAAGCCCCTGCCCCTTATTCTAAGGGAGAAACTCAATTTTTATCTTTTTTACAGGCAGGGCTTATTTTGCTTTTGTTTTAGACACACGGTCTTGCTCTGTTGCCCAGGCTGGAGTGCAGCGGTGTGATCATAGCCCACTGTAGCCTCGAACTCACCATGGGCTCAAGTGATCCTCCCACCTCAGCCTCTCAAGTAGCTGGGGCTACAGTGCACACCACCACACCTGGCTAACTGTTAAATTTTTTGTAGAGACAGGGTCTCACTATATTGCCCAGTCTGGTCTCGAACTCCCAAACTCAAGCAATCCTCCACCTCAGCCTCTCAAAGTGCTGGAATTACAGGTGTGAGCTACTGTACCTGGCATCCTATTTTGAATAAAACATTCTGTGGCAAAAACCAGATTGTCAGTGCTGATCAGATCATCCCTGAGGGATTTTTGCAGTTTTAGCATTTTTTTTTTTTGGTTATATTTTGTGAAACTTGTCAAGGGAAAAACTCTACATGAAGCTTAATTATTTCATTGATGTACATACAAGTATTAAGGCGTGTTTCCATCTTTGGACCCATGCTGCTCCCCGTGGAGGCATTTGAGCACAGTGGCTGGAGGATGGATTTGGACCCAGATAGCTGAAGCTCTCCATCCCAGCTCTGCCACCTGTGATCTCAGCCATAGAACCCTGGGTTAGGTACGCACATCCAGTCTCCTTTTTCCTCACCTCTGAAATGGGATGTTGGGAGTGCCTCTTGGTAGGCTGTCATAACTAAATGCGTGACGTCATCTGAATAAGTCAGCTCATGGCGCCCTCCTCAAAACTCTCCCATGCCTTCCCCAGCCCACCAGCCAAGCCCTCGCCATGGTCCACAAGGTCCTAGTCATCTCCTGTTCTCTCCGCGAACTCTCTAACCTCGGAAGCCTCTGCTCTGCTCCCTCCACTGCAGTCACACTGGCCTCCTTGCTGCTCTTCAAACACGCCAGGCAGCCTCCTGCCTCAGGACCTCTGCAACCTCTGCTCCCTCTGCCTAGAATGTTCTACCCCAGATAGCCCATGGCTTGTTCCCACTCCTCCTTATACAGATATCACCTTCACAAGCAGCCCTTTTCTACCCACCATTGCAAAACCTGCAGCATGGCCCCCCACCCCCCCACACTGGTGCTTTTTTCTCCATAGCAACTGCCACCAAGTAACACAATTTTTATTTATATTCTTCATGCTGTGTCTCTTTAGGGAACCTCCACAACGGCAGATGTTTTTGTCTGTTTTATTCTCTGTCTGTCCCCATCACGGCATAGGCTCTCAGGAGCTATGTCATGACGGATGAAGAATGCTAACACTTGCTCTTCTCAACTAACAGGAAAGGTGGAAACACTGGTGAGTTGAGTTGTTGTTCCTTATTGTTTTCTTGAAACAGGGTCTTACTATGTTGCCCAGATTTCTAGGGGCTCAAGTGATCCTCCTGCTTTGGCTTTTCAAAGTGCTGGAATTATAGGCATGACTTATCTCTCCCAGCCCAGTTGTTATTCCTGTTTTAAAACTTACTATTGGCTGGGCGCGGTGGCTCACACCTGTAATGTCAGCACTTTGGGAGGCCAAGGCAAGCAGATCACTTGAGGCCAGGAGTTTGGGACCAGCCTGCCCAACACAGTGAAACCCGGTCTCTACTAAAAACAGAAAAAATTAGCCAGGCGTGGTGGCGTGCACCTGTAATTCCAGTCACTTGGGTGACTGAGACATGAGAATCGCTTAAAACTGGGAAGCGGAGGTTGCTGTAAGCCAAGATCGCGCCACTGCACTCCCGCCTGGGTGACAGAGTGAGACTCTGTCTACAAAATAAATAAAACTTATTATTACCCTCATTTACCATACAGATGGACAAAGAGAGGCTCAGGAAACTCAAGTGATTTACCTAAGGCCACAGAGCTATTAACTGGAGCCACTGGGACATGAACACATTTTTGTTGTTGCCTTCCAGTCTGAAGTTCTTTTTCATTGTCTTTTATCCAATTATTTATGACAATAGATCAAAAAGAATTTATATAGGCTGTACAGAGCCTCATATGGCAGGAACACTATAAAGGGTGACTTCTGTTTCCCTTCTCAGTGGTCTCACATCTTTATTATGGGACATAAATATAGCAGTGACGGGTCCCCCAAACATATCTGGGAAAAGATTAATCACAGAAAGTATGACTTCATGGTGAAGGAAGCAGGCTGTGACCCAGAGATTATCTGACTCCATCTGATTCTAATGCTACCCAGAGTGTGCTGAAGAGGCCCTTGTTTGTTTTGGGTTTCTGCTAAGACATGTCACCTCCGCATTTGAGAAAGGAGTGACAGCTCATTTGTCAATGGGTCTAGAGATTTTGCTTGCAGATGCTACTGTATAAATGTATGGCTAGAACAAAAGCTATCAAGACTCATTAGGATTATAGACAATGGTGTGTCCAATGCTTTGACATTCAAACAAGCACAGGGATGGATTCAGCCAGCTATTTTGGAGCTATTTTGCTTGGGCTAGCAGTACCAGCTTTGTTTATCTTCTATCTAAAGTGAGGATCTGAAGATCCACGAAAGATTCCATTCTGGCCTCTGGTTTAGCCAAGGAATTATCACAAAAATCAGGTAAAGACAGCAGGTGGGACTGCCAGGTCACTTACACGAACTTTCTTAGAAGAGTTGGCAATGGTGCTTGCAGTCTTGATGCCTTTAATTTTGCAGAGGATGGTGGTGAGATCTTGATTTCTAGTAATATTTTCAAAACTGCAATTTAATTGCCCATTTTCCCCATGGAAGAGAGTAATTTCAATGTCTTTTTTGGAAATGTTGAAGTTGTCGTTTTCTTTCTGTGAAGAATAAAACGAAGATGGAGAAGTCAGAGCACGTGTAGAAACTCACAAGCATAAACACACCTTTCTGGTCAAGGGGGCGGGGCAACATCCCACCCAGAAAAAAAAGAAACATACTTGAATTTTCACTTCCAGTTCTGTGTCCACCTCGGATTCTACCCGATACCCGGTGAATCTGGGGTCCTCCCGATACTGCAGGGTTCCACAGTCCAAGTAGGTGTCTTGTACTCTCAGCTTCACAGTGACATTCGTGCGCACTTTTGAACTCTTTAAACTGGGGGCTAAAAACCCGCAGTACGTCGCCACACAATATTCAGAGACCTGGAGAAAAGAAAGGAACGTTTTGGTCACTTTGTGAATGAATGCCAGCTCTGATCTCTAAGAGCTAAGTGACCTGAGCAACTTAACTTCTTGGTGCTTCTGTTTTCTCATGTGTAACATGGGGCCAGCAATACTACCTCCCTCACAGGATTGACTTAACCCTACATTACATTAAATGAGGGCTACGTTAAATGAGATTATGCATGCTTAGAAAAGGGCCCGGCACACAGTAAGCACTCAAAATGTGCTAGTGAATATTATGATATCATGAGTGACAATGAAAGCAGCTGGAAGGTTATGCCATGGGAAAAGAAACTAAGCTGAAAGCAGTAGGCTACAGAAAGGGGAAGATTCTGACCCAAGGGGCTTAGGTGTCCTTGGGGTCAGCCTGTCTGAGCCCTCGGGAACCACGAGAAAAGAAAAGTGTCCAACCCCCAGCAAGGGCCAGCTCCTGAAGCGCTTGTTGCAGCTGAATCACTCTTTGTTGGGGGAACCTCCTGCAGGGCCTTAGCAGAAGTCACTAGCCACAAGAAGGAAAAGCCTTTTCAGGCGTAACAGAAAACAGGAACAATGCGTCCCCCATGAAATGAAAAGCATGAAAACTGAAAACAATGCAGAAAAGGTGGCCTGACTTACAGGATTAAAACAAAACAAAAAAAAAAAACAAAAAAAAACCATAAATAGGCTGGGCACGTGGCTCATGCCTGTAATCCCAGCACTTTGGGAAACTGAGGGAGGAGGGTTACTTGAGTCCAGGAGTTGGAGAACAGCCTGGGTAACATAGTGAGACCCTGTCTCTCTATATATTAAAAAAAAAAATTTAAAAAGTTAGTAAATACATAACATAAATATATTGAAATATATTGTCCTGTTTAGGTGTAAAGGACAGGCAGAGGAGGCTGCTGGGTTAAGGGAGGATGGCAAACATTCTACAGAAAAGCAATGATAACCCATAAAAAGAAATTTGTCAGGTGGTAAAAAGTATTTTCCCCCATCCCCACCACCCCCTGATACTAGAGCATAAAAAAGACAATAGGAAGGGGCAATTGGTGGGAAAATAGGATGTGAAGAGCTGAGATCTGGACAAGCACAACCTTCCTTTCCCTTCACATCTTTCCAAACTCTACAGCCCGGAATCTCCTGCTCACATTTCTGTCCACAGGATGAAAACCACTGTCTCCACTGCCTCAGCAACCCTAACTCCTAGCAGGCTGGCTTCTTACTGAAGATGCCTTCTAGAAGGATTGCCGGCAAGAGGATCACCCAACCTCATTATCCTCAAGACTCTACAGTTCTGTACTCATGACCAACTCGCACCATGTGATTTGCTCTTTTTCACTGGTTTCTGAGCACCCTCTGGGCCACCTTCACGGCCCATCCTATTGTCTTTCATTCCTTAAAATGAAGCTTTGCCACCAGTCCTAGGTGCTCTTTTCTTCCTCCTCTGTGCTCTCACTCCCATGATGTCACCCCCACTCTCCCTTTAACGATACTGCTATAAAGACAAGCTGGTCACCTCTAGCTTCACCATGCCCCAGCACTTGAGACCTGCTGTGCTAACCACAGCCCAAAGGGACCTGCTGTCAGCCCAGAGAGACTGCGGACGTCTCCGACACACCAGCACTGGCATGAGCATCCTCACCGGGCTCCCAGCCCTTCTTCAGTTCCTGCCTCTCCAAACTCAGCTGTGCACCATTGCCAAAATAATAACCGCCCTGCAGGAGGTTCCCCAACAAAGAGTGATTCAGCAGCAACAAGCGCTTCAGGAGCTGGCCCCTGCTGGGGGTTGGACACTCTCTTCTTTTCTCGTGGTTTCCCAGGACTCAAGACAGGACACCGAAGCCTTTTAGGTCAGAATTCTCCCCTTTCCCTAGTCTACTGCTTTCTGCATAGTCTCTTTTCCCATTGGTAACCTTCTGACTGCTTTCATCGTCACTAATTGTCTCGGTCCAGTGTGAGTTCAGTGCACCTAGACCTGTGTCACTTCCTGCTCAGAGATCTTCAGTGGCTCCCTGCTGCCTACAGAATTAAGGGCAAGTTTTCAGTCTGATGCCGCTTTTTGTGGCCCCAACTCAGCTTTACAGCTATCCTTCTTGCTCATTCCCGACCCACCCTCTAGGTTCCCACTAAGCAGGATTGAGTGACGTTCCCAGCAGGGGCGTGCAAGGACTCTGTCCTCTGTACCTGAACTCACCTCCCTGCTCTACCCAGCCCACTCCATACTGCAGGCATACTTCATCCCATCCATGTTTAATTTCTCTTTCATGTGAAAATACCTGGTGTCTTCTTGGACTCACAGGGTTTCTGAACAGTTAGGGAAGCAGAGGACCTAGAACCTGATGATACTCTGTGCTGTCAACTTTTTAAATTTTTATTTTATAGAGATGGGGTCTCACTATGTTATCTAGGCTGGTCTCAAACTCCTGGCCTCAAGCAGTCTTCCTGCGTTGGCCTCCCAAAGTGCTGGGATTATAATCGTGAGCCACCACACTCAGCCTCAACTTTCAGTCCCAGTGTAGATTTGCTGCCCGCCTCCATGAAGGCAATATGACTATCTCACTTATCTTTTGTCCCTGCACCCAGCAAAATGTTTTGCCTGCAGTAGGTGCTCAAAAAATTCAGCTTGATTTGGGAACAGCAAGTGGGAGGGACAGTAAGTCCATGAAAAACTCAGGCAATGCCTCTGGTCAGAGGGTCAAACTACATGAGTCATTCAACTGGAGGTGTTCACACCATGGAGATGTGGCCTGGAGTCAGATACAGTGTGAGGCTTGGAAATGGCTCTGAACCGTGTCAGCAGGCGAATGTGTGCACGACAAGGCTGTGAGGACGGCCTATCAGGAGGCCCCCGGAATTTGGGTCTGAACCCACACTGTCCCAAGTAGGGAGCACGTCAGCCTTGGCAGGAAGTGGTCAGGCAGGGCCCCAGAGAGGCAGCCACCTCACATATCTCATCAAGGAGAGGGAAAAAGGGGAAGAAAGAATGGGGAAGGACATTTAGAAGTGTGTGCGAGTACACTTGGAGGCCTGACTTGTATGTGAAATCCCTCATCTCCCCTCTTGGCATCAGAAGCTTCCATCTAGAGCAGCCGTGTCCAGCCTTTTGAATGTGAGGACTTTTTTGCTTATCTGTAGTGGTGGGTATCACAGAAATGATGCACAAACATTTTTTAGCTCATCAGCTATCGTTAATGTTGGTGAGGCCCAAGACAATTCTTCCAATGTGGCCAAAGGAAGCCGAAAGGTTGGACACCCCTGCTCTAGAAGATCTCCATCCAGAGGCACTGGTGGGAGAACTGGGCAAGGGTGGAAGCCAGACCCCTCCTACCATTTCTGCTGTGGGGAGATGAAAGGGAAGAGAAGGTGACATCAGATGGTAGGGAACAAATTGGGTCGAGGAGAAGGAGAAGCACATGACAAGATTTCTGGGACCTTTGCAAGTCATCTAATCTCTGTGAACCCCAATTCTCTCTGTGCAATGGGAACACCACCACCTACTCTTCACAGAAATGCAATTTTTTATATCACACCTTAACCTTTCACGAAGAATTTTCACACATATTCATAAGCATTTCCTCATTAAGGTGACTTGCCACAAAACACATAAAAAGAAAATGTCAGGTCTTATTGTATCAAGTTCATTTCTCTTTCCTCATTGCTGCAACTAGAAATACTCAGCTACAAGGATAAGGTTTTATTATTTCCACTCTAGCACAGATAGTATATATGATAGCATAGGTAAAAGTTTATAACACCAAAGTCACAGAAATAAAAAATGCCCCCCAACAAAGCATAGTGTGATGAAAATAGAACCATCCTTGAAAACAACTGTTGTTACAAAGCAGCTGGAGACTTACATTTATGTTTCCTTTTAATTCATGTGAAATGATTAAGTTGTCAATTACATCAAAATTTCTGCCCATCATGGTTATATTCTGACCACCACTGCAAGGAATAAAAACAACAATAAAGGTTTCATAGCTAAAACACAGGCGTTTTGCGTTTATGAACAAAGCTATCAATTTATTCATGTTTAATATTAAACCCAATTATGTTTGAGAGCAAATTAACGAATTTTAATTTCAAATACAGGACAATTTTAGAAATCTTTTCAGGATACCAGTCACAAATTCAGGGGTTTCAAGATGCATAAATATAAAAATTCAGGTCAGATCCTATTTTAATTCTAGGAAAATGCCCAGATTCTTTGATGGAATTTGAATTTTGTTGTGTGTCATATCGCCACATATAATCAGATCAGGAACTGTACCTTGAAAAGGTTTCACTAAACAGAATTTTGTTTGATTACTGTTTAATCTATATAAAGATGCTTCAATCTAACAATTTTCAAAATCAAACTCCTAACCTACCAATGATATGCTATTTAGAGAGACAGGAAACACTTTGGGCAAGGTAAAATTATAGATGACATTAAAAGTGTAAATTCCTATTTGGTACGCCATATAAATAACAGCTACATTCTATCTCTCTAAAACCAAGTCAAATAACTTCACGTTTCTCAGTGCATATAAGCGAAGCGGTCACTGGGTGTGAAATAAACAGCTGTCTACAGCTCTGGCTGCCCTTGTACCCCTGTTCATGTAGGTCACCAGACACTCATTCTAGGGGACAAGAGCCTGGGTATGTCAGGTCCAACAGCCAGCTGAGCCCCTGATGACAAGACCAGGAGGCGGGCCTGAGCAACCCAATTTGTGTAGGGCAGAGTGAAGACACTGATCTCTGAATCCTCCAGCCACAATGGGGACGGGCTGAGTTGGCCTCATGCCAGTCTGTAGCCATTACTAGAAAACCAAGCCAAGCGTGCTGTCCCGATGGCCAGCATTTAGGGCCACATTCTTGTTCAAGGCACAGTGACCCAGGAGCAGCCAAGACACACGGGCTCAGAATGTCACAGGTGACAGGACAGTAAGGAGCCTCTTACTTTATAGCAAAGCAGGACACTGCAGTGGCTCAGAGCCCAACCTCCTAGTCCCGGCTGTCTGGGGGCTGGGGTGAGTCGTTTGAACCCTTTTCCTCCCCTAGTTCCCTCATTTGCAAAAGGGACAAGCCATAGCAGATCTCATAGATTTGTTGTGAGTATGAACCTAGTTAATAGATGAGCACAGCAGGCACGTGGGGCACGCCACATCAATGTCTCCTTTTATATGGAGAATGGAATTGGTCCTGGAGTGGGGGATGTCATGCTAGAGCCTTGGTTTTGAAATTTCAGTTCCTCTTATCTTACTATTATGGACTGAATTGTGACCCCATAAAATGGGTATGTTGAAGCCCTAACTCCCAGTGCCTGGGAATGGGACTGTATTTGGAGATGTGGGTGGTTAAATAGGTAATAAAGGTTAAACGAGGTCACTGGGGTGAGCCCTAATCCAACACAACTGATGTCCTTATAAAAAGAGATTATCCCAGCTACTCAAGAGGCTGAGGGTGGAGAATCGCTTGAACCCGGGACACAGAGGTTACAGTGAGTCAAGATCCTGCCACTGCACTCCAGCCTGGGTGACAGAGTGAGACTCTGTCTCAAAAAAAAAAAAAGAAGGGAGATCTGTACAGAGAGACAGAGGGAAGACCACGTGAAGACATAGGGAGAAGATGACCATCTACAAGCCAAGGTGTAAAGCCTCAGGAGAAACCAAGCTTACCAACACCACGATTTCAGCCTCCAGAACTGGGAGAAAGAAATTTCTGTTTTTTAAGCCACAAAGGCTGTGGCACTCTATGTCCACCCTAGCAAACTAATATAGCCACCTCTCTCTTGATCTTAAATAAGAACATTAAAAGTGATTTTTTTCTTCCCCTCCTTTTCTTCTTCTTCTTCTTCTTCTTTTTTTAACAAAGCTTTGTCTGTAGGTTTATCTAGAGAGTACTTTGAAAACTAGCTTTGTACTGTGTCGGGCAAAGAAAATATCGTTAGGATTTTAGTCCTAAAGAGATTTAGGAATAAAAATATTATGAAAGTGAATTCAAATTCAACTAGGGGGAATCTTTATTGTAGAACTCTTCACAATAACCAAGATAGGTACTCAACGGATTAGAGGATAAAGAAAATGTGGTACCTAAACACAACGGAGTATTATTCAGCCTACAAAAAAGAATGAGATCCTGTCATTTGCAGCAACACAGATGGAACTGCAGGACATTATGTTAAGTGAAATAAGCCAGGCACAGACCGACAAATGTTGCAGGTTCTCACCCAGATGTGGGAGCTGAGAAAGTTGGTCTGATGGAGATGGAGAGTAGAATTATGGGTATCAGAGGCTGGGAAGGGTGGTGTGGCAGGGTCAGAAAGGGATAAAGAGGGGTTGGTTAATGGCTACAAAAATACAATGAGATAGAATAAGATCTAGTGTTCAGTAGCATAGTAGGGTGTCTATAACTCACAATAATTTATTGCATATTTAAAAATAGCTAGAAGAGTAGAATTGGAATGTTCCTAACAGAAATAAATGATAAATGCTTGAGACGATGGATACACTAATTACCCTGATTTGATGATTACATATTCACTGTATGATTGTAGAAAAAATATCACATGTGCCCCATAAACATGTCCAAGTATTATGCACCCATGAAAATGTAAAAAATACATAATAGTAATAAATAAAAACATTCAACCAGAGAGAGAAATGTTTTTCTTAACATATTGGATTTATCTGGGCAAGTTTATTTTGGGGTTTCCATCTCCCCCTTAGGGAACATCTTCAAAATGTTGATTCTGCTTTTCATTTTGATAGCTCCCAATATTTCCCCCAAAGAATTCAAAACAGCTTACTCTAAAGACTGTAAAATGAAAGAGGTAAGAAAGAAGCATTTTATTATGAGCAGGAGGGACACATAGTAAAGAGTGTTATATATCTATATCAAAAACCTAGACCAACATTTCAGCTGTGAGTTTCCCAGCAGCCATGGTGAAGAGAAAAAGATGTGCTCATAGCATTCACAATGAGCATGGGAAGCAAATGCCTTGTCAGGTATGCATTTTTCTAGGAATAAATCCTAAGGAGAACTCGGTGAGAGGAATTTGGAATGACTACTGTTTCTGAATTTACTTGAATAAATCAATGATCTTTGTGCATATGACCCTTAACCACAATGAGAGAAAAAGATTATGAATCTAGAAAGTACCTGATCCAGGTGGTAGCAGGAAATATAAGGGAACAATGTGGCAGAGCAATGTAGGATAAGGATCCCACAGAAGAGCAGTTCCCACCATCAAACTGGATACACACATCCTTCATTTCTTTCCGGCTTGATGGAAGAGAGAATTTCATGTGGGTGTCATTTAGCACATGGCTAACCTGTATCCTAGAAAGGAGTAGAAAAAGAACTCTCACATGACACAGACACTTAGCACAGTTGATTACCCAAGGTGACAGCAGATGAATTTCACTTGAACTA